>NW_027464713.1:0-300000 GCF_043290135.1 Rhipicephalus microplus
TAGAAACTCCGCAACAGGAGACTCTACAACTAGAAACTCCACGACTAGAAACTCCAAAACTAGAAACTCCACAACTCGAAACTCCACAACTGGAAACTCCACAACTAGACACTCCACAACTAAAAACTCTTCAACTTGAAACTCCTCAACTAGAAACTCCACAACCAGAAACTTCACAACTAGAAACTCCGCAACTAGAAACTCCGCAACAGGAGACTCTACAACTAGAAGCTCCACAACTAGAAACTCCAAAACGAGAAACTCCACAACTAGAAACTCCACAAGTTTAAAGCCCACAACTTGAGACTCCACAACTAGAAACTCCACAACTTGAAACTCCTCAACTAGAAACTCCACAACCAGAAACTCCACAACTAGAAACTCCGCAACTAGAAACTCTGCAACTAGAGACTCCACAACTAGAAACTCTACAACTAGAAACTCCACAACTACAAACTCCACAAATACAGACTCGGCAACTAGAAATTCCATATCTAGAAACTCCACAACTAGTCACTGCAAAACTAGAGACTTCACAACTAGAAACTCAACAACTAGAAACTGCACAACTAAAAACTCCACAACTGGAAACTCCACAACTTGAGACTCCGCAACTTGAAACTTCACATCTAGAAACTCCGCTATCAAAAACTCCGCAACTAGAAACTCCGCAACTAGAATCTTCACAACTTAAAACTCCACAACTAGATACTCAACAACTGGAAACTCCACAACTAGATACTTCACAACTGGAAACTCCACAACTAGATACTCCACAACTGGAAACTCCACAACTAGAGACTCCACAACTCGAAACTCCACAACTAGAAACTCCACAACTAAAAACTCCACAACCAGAGACTCCACAGCTTCACAACTAGAAACTCCACAACTGGAAACTCCACAACTAGAAACTCTGCAACTAGAGACTCCACAACTAGAAACTCCACAACTAGAAACTCCGCAACTAGAAACTCCACAACTAGAAACTCCACAACTAGAAACTCCACAACTAGAGATTCCGCAACTAGAAACTCCACAACCAGAGACTCCGCAACTAGAAACTCCGCAGCTAGAAACTCCACAAATAGAAACTCCGCAACTAGAAACTCCGCAGCTAGAAACTACACAACTAGAGACTCCACAAATAGAAACTCCACAACTAGAAACTCCACAACAGGAAACTCCCCAACTACAAACTCCGCAACTAGAAACTCCGCAACAGCAGACTCTACAACTAGAAACTCCACGACTAGAAACTCCAAAACTAGAAACTCCACAACTCGAAACTCCACAACTGGAAACTCCACAACTAGACACTCCACAACAAGAAACTTCACAACTAGAAACTCCGCAACTAGAAACTCCGCAACAGGAGACTCTACAACTAGAAGCTCCACAACTAGAAACTCCAAAACGAGAAACTCCACAACTAGAAACTCCACAAGTTTAAAGTCCACAACTTGAGACTCCACAACTAGAAACTCCACAACTTGAAACTCCTCAACTAGAAACTCCACAACCAGAAACTCCACAACTAGAAACTCCGCAACTAGAAACTCCGCAACTAGAGACTCCACAACTAGAAACTCCACAACCTGAAACTCCACAACTACAAACTCCACAAATACAGACTCGGCAACTAGAAATTCCATATCTAGAAACTCCACAACTAGTAACTGCAAAACTAGAGACTTCACAACTAGAAACTCAACAACTAGAAACTCCACAACTAAAAACTCCACAACTGGAAACTCCACAACTTGAGACTCCGCAACTTGAAAATTCACAACTAGAAACTCCGCTATTAAAAACTCCGCAACTAGAAACTCCGCAACTAGAGACTCCACAACTCGAAACTCCACAACTAGAAACTCCACGACTAGAAACTGCACAACCAGAAACTCCGCAACTAGAAACTCCACAACTGGAAACTCCACAACTAGATACTCTGCAACTAGAAACTCCACAACTAGAGACTCCACAACTTGAAACTCCACAACTTTAAGCTCCACAACTTGAGACTCCACAACTAGAAACTGCGCAACTTGAAACTCCGCAGCTTGAGACTCCACAACTGGAAATTCCACAACTATGGACTCCGCCACTAGAAACTCCACAGCTAGAAACTCCACAACTGGAAACTCCACTACAAGATACTCCACAACTGGAAACTCGGCAACTAGAAACTCTACGACTAGAGACTCCACAACTTGAAACTCCACAAATAGAAACTCCACAACTCGAAACTCCACTACTAGATACTCCACAACTGGAAACTCCACAACTGGAAACTCCACATCTAGAGACTCCACAACTTGAAACTCCACAACTAGAGACTCTGCAACTAGAAACTAAACAACTAGGGACTGCGCAACTCAACAACTATCAACTCCACAACTGGAAAATCCACAACTAGATACTCCACAACTAGAAAATATACAACTAGAAACTCCACAACTATAGACTCCCCAACTTGAAACTCCACAAGTGTAAACTTCACAACTTGAGACTCCACAACTAGAAACTCCACAACTGAAAACTCCCCAACTAGAAACTCCGCAACTAGAAACTCCGCAACAGGAGACTCTACAACTAGAAGCTCCACAACTAGAAACTCCAAAACGAGAAACTCCACAACTAGAAACTCCACAAGTTTAAAGTCCACAACTTGAGACTCCACAACTAGAAACTCCACAACTTGAAACTCCTCAACTAGAAACTCCACAACCAGAAACTCCACAACTAGAAACTCCGCAACTAGAAACTCCGCAACTAGAGACTCCACAACTAGAAACTCCACAACCTGAAACTCCACAACTACAAACTCCACAAATACAGACTCGGCAACTAGAAATTCCATATCTAGAAACTCCACAACTAGTAACTGCAAAACTAGAGACTTCACAACTAGAAACTCAACAACTAGAAACTCCACAACTAAAACTCCACAACTGGAAACTGCACAACTTGAGACTCCGCAACTTGAAACTTCACATCTAGAAACTCCGCTATTAAAAACTCCGCAACTAGAAACTCCGCAACTAGAAACTTCACAACTTAAAACTCCACAACTAGATACTCCACAACTGGAAACTCCACAACTAGATACTCCACAACTGGAAACTCCACAACTAGATACTTCACAACTGGAAACTTCACAACTAGATACTCCACAACTGGAAACTCCACAACTAGAGACTTCACAACTAGAAACTCAACAACTAGAAACTCCACAACTAAAAACTCCACAACTGGAAACTCCACAACTTGAGACTCCGCAACTTGAAACTTCACAACTAGAAACTCCGCTATTAAAAACTCCGCAACTAGAAACTCCGCAACTAGAAACTTCACAACTTAAAACTCCACAACTAGATACTCCACAACTTGAAACTCCACAACTTTAAACTCCACAACTTGAGACTCCACACCTAGAAACTCCACAACTTGAAACTCCGCAGCTTGAGACTCCGCAACTAGAAACTCCACAACTAGGGACTCCGCAACTAGAAACTCCACAACTAGAAACTCCACAACTGGAAACTCCACTACTAGATACTCCACAACTGGAAACTCGGCAACTAGAAACTCCACAACTAGAGACTCCACAACTTGAAACTCCACAACTAGAGACTCTGCAACTAGAAACTCCACAACTCGAAACTCCACAACTGGAAACTCCACAACTAGAAACTCCACAGCTTGAGACTCCACAACTTGAAACTCCACAACTTGAAACTTCGCAACTAGAAACTCCGCAACTAGGGACTCCACAACTAGAAACTCCACAACTAGAAACTCCACAACTCGAAACTCTACTACTAGATACTCCACAACTGGAAACTCGACAACTAGAAACTCCACATCTAGAGACTGCACAATTTGAAACTCCACAACTAGAGACTCTGCAACTAGAAACTCAACAACTAGATACTCCACAACTGAACAACTAGAAACTCCACAACTGGAAAATCCACAACTAGATACTCCACAACTAGAAAATCTACAACTAGAAACTCCACAACTATAGACTCCACAACTTGAAACTCCACAAGTTTAAACTCCACAACTTGAGACTCCACAAGTAGAAACTCCACAACTAGAAACTCCACAACTGGAAACTCCCCAACTAGAAACTCCGCAACTATAAACTCCGCAACAGGAGACTCTAACACTAGAAACTCCACAACTAGAAACTTCAAAACTAGAAACTCCACAACTAGAAACTTCACAACTAGAAACTCCGCAACTAGAGACTCCACAACTAGAAACTCCACAACTTGAAACTCCACAACTAGAAACTCCACAACCAGAAACTCCACAACTAGAAACTCCGCAACTAGAAACTCCACAAATAGAGACTCTGCAACTAGAAATTTCATATCTAGAAACTCCACAACGAGAAACTGTAAAACTAGACTTCACAACTAGAAACTCAACAACTAGAAACTCCACAACTAAAAACTCCACAACTGGAAACTCCACAACTTGAGACTCCGCAACTTGAAACTCCACAACAATAAACTCCGCTATTAAAAACTCCGCAACTAGAAACTCCACAACTAGAAACTCCACAACTTGAAACTTCACAACTAGATACTCCACAACTGGAAACTCCACAACTAGATACTTCACAAATGGAAACTCCACAACTAGATACTCCAGAACTGGAAACTCCACAACTAGAAACTCCACAACTAGAGACTCCACAACTCGAAACTCCACAACTAGAAACTCCACAACTAGAAACTCCACAACTGGAAACTCCACAACTAGATACTCCGCAACTAGAAACTCCACAACTAGAGACTCCACAACTTGAAACTCCACCACTAGAAACTCCACAACTAGAAACTCTGCAACTAGAGACTCCACAACTAGAAACTCCACAACTAGAAACTCCGCAACTAGAAACTCCACAACTATAAACTCCACAACTAGAAACTCCACAACTAGAGATTCCGCAACTAGAAACTCCACAACTAGAGACTCCGCAACTAGAAACTCCGCAGCTAGAAACTCCACAAATAGAAACTCCGCAACTAGAAACTCCGCAGCTAGAAACTACACAACTAGAGACTCCACAAATAGAAACTCCACAACTAGAAACTCCACAACTGGAAACTCCCCAACTAGAAACTCCGCAACAGGAGACTCTACAACTAGAAACTCCACGACTAGAAACTCCAAAACTAGAAACTCCACAACTCGAAACTCCACAACTGGAAACTCCACAACTAGACACTCCACAACTAAAAACTCTTCAACTTGAAACTCCTCAACTAGAAACTCCACAACCAGAAACTTCACAACTAGAAACTCCGCAACTAGAAACTCCGCAACAGGAGACTCTACAACTAGAAGCTCCACAACTAGAAACTCCAAAACGAGAAACTCCACAACTAGAAACTCCACAAGTTTAAAGTCCACAACTTGAGACTCCACAACTAGAAACTCCACAACTTGAAACTCCTCAACTAGAAACTCCACAACCAGAAACTCCACAACTAGAAACTCCGCAACTAGAAACTCCGCAACTAGAGACTCCGCAACTAGAAACTCCACAACCTGAAACTCCACAACTACAAACTCCACAAATACAGACTCGGCAACTAGAAATTCCATATCTAGAAACTCCACAACTAGTAACTGCAAAACTAGAGACTTCACAACTAGAAACTCAACAACTAGAAACTCCACAACTAAAACTCCACAACTGGAAACTCCACAACTTGAGACTCCGCAACTTGAAACTTCACATCTAGAAACTCCGCTATTAAAAACTCCGCAACTAGAAACTCCGCAACTAGAAACTCCACAACTCGAAACTCTACTACTAGATACTCCACAACTGGAAACTCGACAACTAGAAACTCCACATCTAGAGACTGCACAATTTGAAACTCCACAACTAGAGACTCTGCAACTAGAAACTCAACAACTAGATACTCCACAACTGAACAACTAGAAACTCCACAACTGGAAAATCCACAACTAGATACTCCACAACTAGAAAATCTACAACTAGAAACTCCACAACTATAGACTCCACAACTTGAAACTCCACAAGTTTAAACTCCACAACTTGAGACTCCACAAGTAGAAACTCCACAACTAGAAACTCCACAACTGGAAACTCCCCAACTAGAAACTCCGCAACTATAAACTCCGCAACAGGAGACTCTAACACTAGAAACTCCACAACTAGAAACTTCAAAACTAGAAACTCCACAACTAGAAACTTCACAACTAGAAACTCCGCAACTAGAGACTCCACAACTAGAAACTCCACAACTTGAAACTCCACAACTAGAAACTCCACAACCAGAAACTCCACAACTAGAAACTCCGCAACTAGAAACTCCACAAATAGAGACTCTGCAACTAGAAATTTCATATCTAGAAACTCCACAACGAGAAACTGTAAAACTAGACTTCACAACTAGAAACTCAACAACTAGAAACTCCACAACTAAAAACTCCACAACTGGAAACTCCACAACTTGAGACTCCGCAACTTGAAACTCCACAACAATAAACTCCGCTATTAAAAACTCCGCAACTAGAAACTCCACAACTAGAAACTCCACAACTTGAAACTTCACAACTAGATACTCCACAACTGGAAACTCCACAACTAGATACTTCACAAATGGAAACTCCACAACTAGATACTCCAGAACTGGAAACTCCACAACTAGAAACTCCACAACTAGAGACTCCACAACTCGAAACTCCACAACTAGAAACTCCACAACTAGAAACTCCACAACTGGAAACTCCACAACTAGATACTCCGCAACTAGAAACTCCACAACTAGAGACTCCACAACTTGAAACTCCACCACTAGAAACTCCACAACTAGAAACTCTGCAACTAGAGACTCCACAACTAGAAACTCCACAACTAGAAACTCCGCAACTAGAAACTCCACAACTATAAACTCCACAACTAGAAACTCCACAACTAGAGATTCCGCAACTAGAAACTCCACAACTAGAGACTCCGCAACTAGAAACTCCGCAGCTAGAAACTCCACAAATAGAAACTCCGCAACTAGAAACTCCGCAGCTAGAAACTACACAACTAGAGACTCCACAAATAGAAACTCCACAACTAGAAACTCCACAACTGGAAACTCCCCAACTAGAAACTCCGCAACAGGAGACTCTACAACTAGAAACTCCACGACTAGAAACTCCAAAACTAGAAACTCCACAACTCGAAACTCCACAACTGGAAACTCCACAACTAGACACTCCACAACTAAAAACTCTTCAACTTGAAACTCCTCAACTAGAAACTCCACAACCAGAAACTTCACAACTAGAAACTCCGCAACTAGAAACTCCGCAACAGGAGACTCTACAACTAGAAGCTCCACAACTAGAAACTCCAAAACGAGAAACTCCACAACTAGAAACTCCACAAGTTTAAAGTCCACAACTTGAGACTCCACAACTAGAAACTCCACAACTTGAAACTCCTCAACTAGAAACTCCACAACCAGAAACTCCACAACTAGAAACTCCGCAACTAGAAACTCCGCAACTAGAGACTCCGCAACTAGAAACTCCACAACCTGAAACTCCACAACTACAAACTCCACAAATACAGACTCGGCAACTAGAAATTCCATATCTAGAAACTCCACAACTAGTAACTGCAAAACTAGAGACTTCACAACTAGAAACTCAACAACTAGAAACTCCACAACTAAAACTCCACAACTGGAAACTCCACAACTTGAGACTCCGCAACTTGAAACTTCACATCTAGAAACTCCGCTATTAAAAACTCCGCAACTAGAAACTCCGCAACTAGAAACTCCACAACTCGAAACTCTACTACTAGATACTCCACAACTGGAAACTCGACAACTAGAAACTCCACATCTAGAGACTGCACAATTTGAAACTCCACAACTAGAGACTCTGCAACTAGAAACTCAACAACTAGATACTCCACAACTGAACAACTAGAAACTCCACAACTGGAAAATCCACAACTAGATACTCCACAACTAGAAAATCTACAACTAGAAACTCCACAACTATAGACTCCACAACTTGAAACTCCACAAGTTTAAACTCCACAACTTGAGACTCCACAAGTAGAAACTCCACAACTAGAAACTCCACAACTGGAAACTCCCCAACTAGAAACTCCGCAACTATAAACTCCGCAACAGGAGACTCTAACACTAGAAACTCCACAACTAGAAACTTCAAAACTAGAAACTCCACAACTAGAAACTTCACAACTAGAAACTCCGCAACTAGAGACTCCACAACTAGAAACTCCACAACTTGAAACTCCACAACTAGAAACTCCACAACCAGAAACTCCACAACTAGAAACTCCACAACTACAAACTCCACAAATACAGACTCGGCAACTAGAAATTCCATATCTAGAAACTCCACAACTAGTAACTGCAAAACTAGAGACTTCACAACTAGAAACTCAACAACTAGAAACTCCACAACTAAAACTCCACAACTGGAAACTGCACAACTTGAGACTCCGCAACTTGAAACTTCACATCTAGAAACTCCGCTATTAAAAACTCCGCAACTAGAAACTCCGCAACTAGAAACTTCACAACTTAAAACTCCACAACTAGATACTCCACAACTGGAAACTCCACAACTAGATACTCCACAACTGGAAACTCCACAACTAGATACTTCACAACTGGAAACTTCACAACTAGATACTCCACAACTGGAAACTCCACAACTAGAGACTTCACAACTAGAAACTCAACAACTAGAAACTCCACAACTAAAAACTCCACAACTGGAAACTCCACAACTTGAGACTCCGCAACTTGAAACTTCACAACTAGAAACTCCGCTATTAAAAACTCCGCAACTAGAAACTCCGCAACTAGAAACTTCACAACTTAAAACTCCACAACTAGATACTCCACAACTTGAAACTCCACAACTTTAAACTCCACAACTTGAGACTCCACACCTAGAAACTCCACAACTTGAAACTCCGCAGCTTGAGACTCCGCAACTAGAAACTCCACAACTAGGGACTCCGCAACTAGAAACTCCACAACTAGAAACTCCACAACTGGAAACTCCACTACTAGATACTCCACAACTGGAAACTCGGCAACTAGAAACTCCACAACTAGAGACTCCACAACTTGAAACTCCACAACTAGAGACTCTGCAACTAGAAACTCCACAACTCGAAACTCCACAACTGGAAACTCCACAACTAGAAACTCCACAGCTTGAGACTCCACAACTTGAAACTCCACAACTTGAAACTTCGCAACTAGAAACTCCGCAACTAGGGACTCCACAACTAGAAACTCCACAACTAGAAACTCCACAACTCGAAACTCTACTACTAGATACTCCACAACTGGAAACTCGACAACTAGAAACTCCACATCTAGAGACTGCACAATTTGAAACTCCACAACTAGAGACTCTGCAACTAGAAACTCAACAACTAGATACTCCACAACTGAACAACTAGAAACTCCACAACTGGAAAATCCACAACTAGATACTCCACAACTAGAAAATCTACAACTAGAAACTCCACAACTATAGACTCCACAACTTGAAACTCCACAAGTTTAAACTCCACAACTTGAGACTCCACAAGTAGAAACTCCACAACTAGAAACTCCACAACTGGAAACTCCCCAACTAGAAACTCCGCAACTATAAACTCCGCAACAGGAGACTCTAACACTAGAAACTCCACAACTAGAAACTTCAAAACTAGAAACTCCACAACTAGAAACTTCACAACTAGAAACTCCGCAACTAGAGACTCCACAACTAGAAACTCCACAACTTGAAACTCCACAACTAGAAACTCCACAACCAGAAACTCCACAACTAGAAACTCCGCAACTAGAAACTCCACAAATAGAGACTCTGCAACTAGAAATTTCATATCTAGAAACTCCACAACGAGAAACTGTAAAACTAGACTTCACAACTAGAAACTCAACAACTAGAAACTCCACAACTAAAAACTCCACAACTGGAAACTCCACAACTTGAGACTCCGCAACTTGAAACTCCACAACAATAAACTCCGCTATTAAAAACTCCGCAACTAGAAACTCCACAACTAGAAACTCCACAACTTGAAACTTCACAACTAGATACTCCACAACTGGAAACTCCACAACTAGATACTTCACAAATGGAAACTCCACAACTAGATACTTCACAACTGGAAACTTCACAACTAGATACTCCACAACTGGAAACTCCACAACTAGAGACTTCACAACTAGAAACTCAACAACTAGAAACTCCACAACTAAAAACTCCACAACTGGAAACTCCACAACTTGAGACTCCGCAACTTGAAACTTCACAACTAGAAACTCCGCTATTAAAAACTCCGCAACTAGAAACTCCGCAACTAGAAACTTCACAACTTAAAACTCCACAACTAGATACTCCACAACTTGAAACTCCACAACTTTAAACTCCACAACTTGAGACTCCACACCTAGAAACTCCACAACTTGAAACTCCGCAGCTTGAGACTCCGCAACTAGAAACTCCACAACTAGGGACTCCGCAACTAGAAACTCCACAACTAGAAACTCCACAACTGGAAACTCCACTACTAGATACTCCACAACTGGAAACTCGGCAACTAGAAACTCCACAACTAGAGACTCCACAACTTGAAACTCCACAACTAGAGACTCTGCAACTAGAAACTCCACAACTCGAAACTCCACAACTGGAAACTCCACAACTAGAAACTCCACAGCTTGAGACTCCACAACTTGAAACTCCACAACTTGAAACTTCGCAACTAGAAACTCCGCAACTAGGGACTCCACAACTAGAAACTCCACAACTAGAAACTCCACAACTCGAAACTCTACTACTAGATACTCCACAACTGGAAACTCGACAACTAGAAACTCCACATCTAGAGACTGCACAATTTGAAACTCCACAACTAGAGACTCTGCAACTAGAAACTCAACAACTAGATACTCCACAACTGAACAACTAGAAACTCCACAACTGGAAAATCCACAACTAGATACTCCACAACTAGAAAATCTACAACTAGAAACTCCACAACTATAGACTCCACAACTTGAAACTCCACAAGTTTAAACTCCACAACTTGAGACTCCACAAGTAGAAACTCCACAACTAGAAACTCCACAACTGGAAACTCCCCAACTAGAAACTCCGCAACTATAAACTCCGCAACAGGAGACTCTAACACTAGAAACTCCACAACTAGAAACTTCAAAACTAGAAACTCCACAACTAGAAACTTCACAACTAGAAACTCCGCAACTAGAGACTCCACAACTAGAAACTCCACAACTTGAAACTCCACAACTAGAAACTCCACAACCAGAAACTCCACAACTAGAAACTCCGCAACTAGAAACTCCACAAATAGAGACTCTGCAACTAGAAATTTCATATCTAGAAACTCCACAACGAGAAACTGTAAAACTAGACTTCACAACTAGAAACTCAACAACTAGAAACTCCACAACTAAAAACTCCACAACTGGAAACTCCACAACTTGAGACTCCGCAACTTGAAACTCCACAACAATAAACTCCGCTATTAAAAACTCCGCAACTAGAAACTCCACAACTAGAAACTCCACAACTTGAAACTTCACAACTAGATACTCCACAACTGGAAACTCCACAACTAGATACTTCACAAATGGAAACTCCACAACTAGATACTCCAGAACTGGAAACTCCACAACTAGAAACTCCACAACTAGAGACTCCACAACTCGAAACTCCACAACTAGAAACTCCACAACTAGAAACTCCACAACTGGAAACTCCACAACTAGATACTCCGCAACTAGAAACTCCACAACTAGAGACTCCACAACTTGAAACTCCACCACTAGAAACTCCACAACTAGAAACTCTGCAACTAGAGACTCCACAACTAGAAACTCCACAACTAGAAACTCCGCAACTAGAAACTCCACAACTATAAACTCCACAACTAGAAACTCCACAACTAGAGATTCCGCAACTAGAAACTCCACAACTAGAGACTCCGCAACTAGAAACTCCGCAGCTAGAAACTCCACAAATAGAAACTCCGCAACTAGAAACTCCGCAGCTAGAAACTACACAACTAGAGACTCCACAAATAGAAACTCCACAACTAGAAACTCCACAACTGGAAACTCCCCAACTAGAAACTCCGCAACAGGAGACTCTACAACTAGAAACTCCACGACTAGAAACTCCAAAACTAGAAACTCCACAACTCGAAACTCCACAACTGGAAACTCCACAACTAGACACTCCACAACTAAAAACTCTTCAACTTGAAACTCCTCAACTAGAAACTCCACAACCAGAAACTTCACAACTAGAAACTCCGCAACTAGAAACTCCGCAACAGGAGACTCTACAACTAGAAGCTCCACAACTAGAAACTCCAAAACGAGAAACTCCACAACTAGAAACTCCACAAGTTTAAAGTCCACAACTTGAGACTCCACAACTAGAAACTCCACAACTTGAAACTCCTCAACTAGAAACTCCACAACCAGAAACTCCACAACTAGAAACTCCGCAACTAGAAACTCCGCAACTAGAGACTCCGCAACTAGAAACTCCACAACCTGAAACTCCACAACTACAAACTCCACAAATACAGACTCGGCAACTAGAAATTCCATATCTAGAAACTCCACAACTAGTAACTGCAAAACTAGAGACTTCACAACTAGAAACTCAACAACTAGAAACTCCACAACTAAAACTCCACAACTGGAAACTCCACAACTTGAGACTCCGCAACTTGAAACTTCACATCTAGAAACTCCGCTATTAAAAACTCCGCAACTAGAAACTCCGCAACTAGAAACTCCACAACTCGAAACTCTACTACTAGATACTCCACAACTGGAAACTCGACAACTAGAAACTCCACATCTAGAGACTGCACAATTTGAAACTCCACAACTAGAGACTCTGCAACTAGAAACTCAACAACTAGATACTCCACAACTGAACAACTAGAAACTCCACAACTGGAAAATCCACAACTAGATACTCCACAACTAGAAAATCTACAACTAGAAACTCCACAACTATAGACTCCACAACTTGAAACTCCACAAGTTTAAACTCCACAACTTGAGACTCCACAAGTAGAAACTCCACAACTAGAAACTCCACAACTGGAAACTCCCCAACTAGAAACTCCGCAACTATAAACTCCGCAACAGGAGACTCTAACACTAGAAACTCCACAACTAGAAACTTCAAAACTAGAAACTCCACAACTAGAAACTTCACAACTAGAAACTCCGCAACTAGAGACTCCACAACTAGAAACTCCACAACTTGAAACTCCACAACTAGAAACTCCACAACCAGAAACTCCACAACTAGAAACTCCGCAACTAGAAACTCCACAAATAGAGACTCTGCAACTAGAAATTTCATATCTAGAAACTCCACAACGAGAAACTGTAAAACTAGACTTCACAACTAGAAACTCAACAACTAGAAACTCCACAACTAAAAACTCCACAACTGGAAACTCCACAACTTGAGACTCCGCAACTTGAAACTCCACAACAATAAACTCCGCTATTAAAAACTCCGCAACTAGAAACTCCACAACTAGAAACTCCACAACTTGAAACTTCACAACTAGATACTCCACAACTGGAAACTCCACAACTAGATACTTCACAAATGGAAACTCCACAACTAGATACTCCAGAACTGGAAACTCCACAACTAGAAACTCCACAACTAGAGACTCCACAACTCGAAACTCCACAACTAGAAACTCCACAACTAGAAACTCCACAACTGGAAACTCCACAACTAGATACTCCGCAACTAGAAACTCCACAACTAGAGACTCCACAACTTGAAACTCCACCACTAGAAACTCCACAACTAGAAACTCTGCAACTAGAGACTCCACAACTAGAAACTCCACAACTAGAAACTCCGCAACTAGAAACTCCACAACTATAAACTCCACAACTAGAAACTCCACAACTAGAGATTCCGCAACTAGAAACTCCACAACTAGAGACTCCGCAACTAGAAACTCCGCAGCTAGAAACTCCACAAATAGAAACTCCGCAACTAGAAACTCCGCAGCTAGAAACTACACAACTAGAGACTCCACAAATAGAAACTCCACAACTAGAAACTCCACAACTGGAAACTCCCCAACTAGAAACTCCGCAACAGGAGACTCTACAACTAGAAACTCCACGACTAGAAACTCCAAAACTAGAAACTCCACAACTCGAAACTCCACAACTGGAAACTCCACAACTAGACACTCCACAACTAAAAACTCTTCAACTTGAAACTCCTCAACTAGAAACTCCACAACCAGAAACTTCACAACTAGAAACTCCGCAACTAGAAACTCCGCAACAGGAGACTCTACAACTAGAAGCTCCACAACTAGAAACTCCAAAACGAGAAACTCCACAACTAGAAACTCCACAAGTTTAAAGTCCACAACTTGAGACTCCACAACTAGAAACTCCACAACTTGAAACTCCTCAACTAGAAACTCCACAACCAGAAACTCCACAACTAGAAACTCCGCAACTAGAAACTCCGCAACTAGAGACTCCGCAACTAGAAACTCCACAACCTGAAACTCCACAACTACAAACTCCACAAATACAGACTCGGCAACTAGAAATTCCATATCTAGAAACTCCACAACTAGTAACTGCAAAACTAGAGACTTCACAACTAGAAACTCAACAACTAGAAACTCCACAACTAAAACTCCACAACTGGAAACTCCACAACTTGAGACTCCGCAACTTGAAACTTCACATCTAGAAACTCCGCTATTAAAAACTCCGCAACTAGAAACTCCGCAACTAGAAACTTCACAACTTAAAACTCCACAACTAGACACTCCACAACTGGAAACTCCACAACTAGATACTTCACAACTGGAAACTCCACAACTAGATACTCCACAACTGGAAACTCCACAACTAGAGACTCCACAACTCGAAACTCCACAACTAGAAACTCCACAACTAAAAACTCCACAACCAGAGACTCCACAGCTTCACAACTAGAAACTCCACAACTGGAAACTCCACAACTAGATACTCTGCAACTAGAAACTCCACAACTAGAGACTCCACAACTTGAAACTCCACAACTTGAAACTCCACAACTTGAGACTCCACAACTAGAAACTCCACAACTTGCAACTCCGCAGCTTGAGACTCCGCAACTAGAAACTCGACAACTAGGGACTCCGCAACTAGAAACTCCACAACTAGAAACTCCACAACTGGAAACTCCACTACTAGATACTCCACAACTGGAAACTCGGCAACTAGAAACTCCACAACTAGAGACTCCACAACTTGAAACTCCACAACTAGAGACTCTGCAACTAGAAACTCCACAACTCGAAACTCCACAACTGGAAACTCCACAACTAGAAACTCCACAGCTTGAGACTCCGCAACTTGAAACTCCACAACTTGAAACTTCGCAACTAGAAACTCCGCAACTAGGGACTCCACAACTAGAAACTCCACAACTAGAAACTCCACAACTCGAAACTCCACTACTAGATACTCCACAACTGGAAACTCGACAACTAGAAACTCCACATCTAGAGACTCCACAATTTGAAACTCCACAACTAGAAACTCAACAACTAGATACTCCACAACTGAACAACTAGAAACTCCACAACTGGAAAATCCACAACTAGATACTCCACAACTAGAAAATCTACAACTAGAAACTCCACAACTATAGACTCCACAACTTGAAACTCCACAAGTTTAAACTCCACAACTTGAGACTCCACAAGTAGAAACTCCACAACTAGAAACTCCACAACTGGAAACTCCCCAACTAGAAACTCCGCAACTAGAAACTCCGCAACAGGAGACTCTAACACTAGAAACTCCACAACTAGAAACTTCAAAACTAGAAACTCCACAACTAGAAACTTCACAACTAGAAACTCCGCAACTAGAGACTCCACAACTAAAAACTCCACAACTTGAAACTCCACAACTAGAAACTCCACAACCAGAAACTCCACAACTAGAAACTCCACAAATAGAGACTCGGCAACTAGAAATTTCATATCTAGAAACTCCACAACGAGAAACTGTAAAACTAGACTTCACAACTAGAAACTCAACAACTAGAAAGTCCGCAACTAGAAACTCCACAACTTGAAACTCCACAACTAGATACTCCACAACTGGAAACTCCACAACTAGATACTTCACAAATGGAAACTCCACAACTAGATACTCCACAACTGGAAACTCCACAACTAGAAACTCCACAACTAGAGACTCCACAACTCGAAACTCCACAACTAGAAACTCCACAACTAAAAACTCCACAACTGGAAACTCCACAACTAGATACTCCGCAACTAGAAACTCCACAACTAGAGACTCCACAACTTGAAACTCCACAACTAGAAACTCCACAACTAGAAACTTCGCGACTAGAGACTCCACAACTAGAAACTCCACAACTAGAAACTCCGCAACTAGAAACTCCACAACTAGAAACTCCACAACTAGAAACTCCACAACTAGAAACTCCACAACTAGAGATTCCGCAACTAGAAACTCCACAACCAGAGACTCCGCAACTAGAAACTCCGCAGCTAGAAACTCCACAAATAGAAACTCCGCAACTAGAAACTCCGCAGCTAGAAACTACACAACTAGAGACTCCACAAATAGAAACTCCACAACTAGAAACTCCACAACTGGAAACTCCCCAACTAGAAACTCCGCAACTAGAAACTCCGCAACAGGAGACTCTACAACTAGAAACTCCACGACTAGAAACTCCAAAACTAGAAACTCCACAACTCGAAACTCCACAACTGGAAACTCCACAACTAGACACTCCACAACTAAAAACTCTTCTACTTGAAACTCCTCAACTAGAAACTCCACAACCAGAAACTTCACAACTAGAAACTCCGCAACTAGAAACTCCGCAACAGGAGACTCTACAACTAGAAGCTCCACAACTAGAAACTCCAAAACGAGAAACTCCACAACTAGAAACTCCAGAAGTTTAAAGCCCACAACTTGAGACTCCACAACTAGAAACTCCACAACTTGAAACTCCTCAACTAGAAACTCCACAACCAGAAACTCCACAACTAGAAACTCCGCAACTAGAAACTCTGCAACTAGAGACTCCACAACTACAAACTCTACAACTAGAAACTCCACAACTACAAACTCCACAAATACAGACTCGGCAACTAGAAATTCCATATCTAGAAACTCCACAACTAGTCACTGCAAAACTAGAGACTTCACAACTAGAAACTCAACAACTAGAAACTGCACAACTAAAAACTCCACAACTGGAAACTCCACAACTTGAGACTCCGCAACTTGAAACTTCACATCTAGAAACTCCGCTATTAAAAACTCCGCAACTAGAAACTCCGCAACTAGAATCTTCACAACTTAAAACTCCACAACTAGATACTCAACAACTGGAAACTCCACAACTAGATACTTCACAACTGGAAACTCCACAACTAGATACTCCACAACTGGAAACTCCACAACTAGAGACTCCACAACTCGAAACTCCACAACTAGAAACTCCACAACTAAAAACTCCACAACCAGAGACTCCACAGCTTCACAACTAGAAACTCCACAACTGGAAACTCCACAACTAGTAACTGCAAAACTAGAGACTTCACAACTAGAAACTCAACAACTAGAAACTCCACAACTAAAAACTCCACAACTGGAAACTCCACAACTTGAGACTCCGCAACTTGAAAATTCACAACTAGAAACTCCGCTATTAAAAACTCCGCAACTAGAAACTCCGCAACTAAAAACTCCACAACTTAAAACTCCACAACTAGATACTCCACAACTGGAAACTCCACAACTAGATACTTCACAACGGGAAACTCAACAACTAGATACTCCACAACTGGAAACTCCACAACTAGAAACTCCACAACTAGAGACTCCACAACTCGAAACTCCACAACTAGAAACTCCACGACTAGAAACTGCACAACCAGAAACTCCGCAACTAGAAACTCCACAACTGGAAACTCCACAACTAGATACTCTGCAACTAGAAACTCCACAACTAGAGACTCCACAACTTGAAACTCCACAACTTTAAGCTCCACAACTTGAGACTCCACAACTAGAAACTGCGCAACTTGAAACTCCGCAGCTTGAGACTCCGCAACTGGAAATTCCACAACTATGGACTCCGCCACTAGAAACTCCACAGCTAGAAACTCCACAACTGGAAACTCCACTACAAGATACTCCACAACTGGAAACTCGGCAACTAGAAACTCCACAAATAGAGACTCGGCAACTAGAAATTTCATATCTAGAAACTCCACAACGAGAAACTGTAAAACTAGACTTCACAACTAGAAACTCAACAACTAGAAACTCCGCAACTAGAAACTCCACAACTTGAAACTCCACAACTAGATACTCCACAACTGGAAACTCCACAACTAGATACTTCACAAATGGAAACTCCACAACTAGATACTCCACAACTGGATACTCCACAACTAGAAACTCCACAACTAGAGACTCCACAACTCGAAACTCCACAACTAGAAACTCCACAACTAAAAACTCCACAACTGGAAACTCCACAACTAGATACTCCGCAACTAGAAACTCCACAACTAGAGACTCCACAACTTGAAACTCCACAACTAGAAACTCCACAACTAGAAACTTCGCGACTAGAGACTCCACAACTAGAAACTCCACAACTAGAAACTCCGCAACTAGAAACTCCACAACTAGAAACTCCACAACTAGAAACTCCACAACTAGAAACTCCACAACTAGAGATTCCGCAACTAGAAACTCCACAACCAGAGATTCCGCAACTAGAAACTCCGCAGCTAGAAACTCCACAAATAGAAACTCCGCAACTAGAAACTCCGCAGCTAGAAACTACACAACTAGAGACTCCACAAATAGAAACTCCACAACTAGAAACTCCACAACTGGAAACTCCCCAACTAGAAACTCCGCAACTAGAAACTCCGCAACAGGAGACTCTACAACTAGAAACTCCACGACTAGAAACTCCAAAACTAGAAACTCCACAACTCGAAACTCCACAACTGGAAACTCCACAACTAGACACTCCACAACTAAAAACTCTTCAACTTGAAACTCCTCAACTAGAAACTCCACAACCAGAAACTTCACAACTAGAAACTCCGCAACTAGAAACTCCGCAACAGGAGACTCTACAACTAGAAGCTCCACAACTAGAAACTCCAAAACGAGAAACTCCACAACTAGAAACTCCAGAAGTTTAAAGCCCACAACTTGAGACTCCACAACTAGAAACTCCACAACTTGAAACTCCTCAACTAGAAACTCCACAACCAGAAACTCCACAACTAGAAACTCCGCAACTAGAAACTCTGCAACTAGAGACTCCACAACTACAAACTCTACAACTAGAAACTCCACAACTACAAACTCCACAAATACAGACTCGGCAACTAGAAATTCCATATCTAGAAACTCCACAACTAGTCACTGCAAAACTAGAGACTTCACAACTAGAAACTCAACAACTAGAAACTGCACAACTAAAAACTCCACAACTGGAAACTCCACAACTTGAGACTCCGCAACTTGAAACTTCACATCTAGAAACTCCGCTATTAAAAACTCCGCAACTAGAAACTCCGCAACTAGAATCTTCACAACTTAAAACTCCACAACTAGATACTCAACAACTGGAAACTCCACAACTAGATACTTCACAACTGGAAACTCCACAACTAGATACTCCACAACTGGAAACTCCACAACTAGAGACTCCACAACTCGAAACTCCACAACTAGAAACTCCACAACTAAAAACTCCACAACCAGAGACTCCACAGCTTCACAACTAGAAACTCCACAACTGGAAACTCCACAACTAGTAACTGCAAAACTAGAGACTTCACAACTAGAAACTCAACAACTAGAAACTCCACAACTAAAAACTCCACAACTGGAAACTCCACAACTTGAGACTCCGCAACTTGAAAATTCACAACTAGAAACTCCGCTATTAAAAACTCCGCAACTAGAAACTCCGCAACTAAAAACTCCACAACTTAAAACTCCACAACTAGATACTCCACAACTGGAAACTCCACAACTAGATACTTCACAACGGGAAACTCAACAACTAGATACTCCACAACTGGAAACTCCACAACTAGAAACTCCACAACTAGAGACTCCACAACTCGAAACTCCACAACTAGAAACTCCACGACTAGAAACTGCACAACCAGAAACTCCGCAACTAGAAACTCCACAACTGGAAACTCCACAACTAGATACTCTGCAACTAGAAACTCCACAACTAGAGACTCCACAACTTGAAACTCCACAACTTTAAGCTCCACAACTTGAGACTCCACAACTAGAAACTGCGCAACTTGAAACTCCGCAGCTTGAGACTCCGCAACTGGAAATTCCACTATGGACTCCGCCACTAGAAACTCCACAGCTAGAAACTCCACAACTGGAAACTCCACTACAAGATACTCCACAACTGGAAACTCGGCAACTAGAAACTCCACAAATAGAGACTCGGCAACTAGAAATTTCATATCTAGAAACTCCACAACGAGAAACTGTAAAACTAGACTTCACAACTAGAAACTCAACAACTAGAAACTCCGCAACTAGAAACTCCACAACTTGAAACTCCACAACTAGATACTCCACAACTGGAAACTCCACAACTAGATACTCCGCAACTAGAAACTCCACAACTAGAGACTCCACAACTTGAAACTCCACAACTAGAAACTCCACAACTAGAAACTTCGCGACTAGAGACTCCACAACTAGAAACTCCACAACTAGAAACTCCGCAACTAGAAACTCCACAACTAGAAACTCCACAACTAGAAACTCCACAACTAGAAACTCCACAACTAGAGATTCCGCAACTAGAAACTCCACAACCAGAGACTCCGCAACTAGAAACTCCGCAGCTAGAAACTCCACAAATAGAAACTCCGCAACTAGAAACTCCGCAGCTAGAAACTACACAACTAGAGACTCCACAAATAGAAACTCCACAACTAGAAACTCCACAACTGGAAACTCCCCAACTAGAAACTCCGCAACTAGAAACTCCGCAACAGGAGACTCTACAACTAGAAACTCCACGACTAGAAACTCCAAAACTAGAAACTCCACAACTCGAAACTCCACAACTGGAAACTCCACAACTAGACACTCCACAACTAAAAACTCTTCAACTTGAAACTCCTCAACTAGAAACTCCACAACCAGAAACTTCACAACTAGAAACTCCGCAACTAGAAACTCCGCAACAGGAGACTCTACAACTAGAAGCTCCACAACTAGAAACTCCAAAACGAGAAACTCCACAACTAGAAACTCCAGAAGTTTAAAGCCCACAACTTGAGACTCCACAACTAGAAACTCCACAACTTGAAACTCCTCAACTAGAAACTCCACAACCAGAAACTCCACAACTAGAAACTCCGCAACTAGAAACTCTGCAACTAGAGACTCCACAACTACAAACTCTACAACTAGAAACTCCACAACTACAAACTCCACAAATACAGACTCGGCAACTAGAAATTCCATATCTAGAAACTCCACAACTAGTCACTGCAAAACTAGAGACTTCACAACTAGAAACTCAACAACTAGAAACTGCACAACTAAAAACTCCACAACTGGAAACTCCACAACTTGAGACTCCGCAACTTGAAACTTCACATCTAGAAACTCCGCTATTAAAAACTCCGCAACTAGAAACTCCGCAACAAGAATCTTCACAACTTAAAACTCCACAACTAGATACTCAACAACTGGAAACTCCACAACTAGATACTTCACAACTGGAAACTCCACAACTAGATACTCCACAACTGGAAACTCCACAACTAGAGACTCCACAACTCGAAACTCCACAACTAGAAACTCCACAACTAAAAACTCCACAACCAGAGACTCCACAGCTTCACAACTAGAAACTCCACAACTGGAAACTCCACAACTAGTAACTGCAAAACTAGAGACTTCACAACTAGAAACTCAACAACTAGAAACTCCACAACTAAAAACTCCACAACTGGAAACTCCACAACTTGAGACTCCGCAACTTGAAAATTCACAACTAGAAACTCCGCTATTAAAAACTCCGCAACTAGAAACTCCGCAACTAAAAACTCCACAACTTAAAACTCCACAACTAGATACTCCACAACTGGAAACTCCACAACTAGATACTTCACAACGGGAAACTCAACAACTAGATACTCCACAACTGGAAACTCCACAACTAGAAACTCCACAACTAGAGACTCCACAACTCGAAACTCCACAACTAGAAACTCCACGACTAGAAACTGCACAACCAGAAACTCCGCAACTAGAAACTCCACAACTGGAAACTCCACAACTAGATACTCTGCAACTAGAAACTCCACAACTAGAGACTCCACAACTTGAAACTCCACAACTTTAAGCTCCACAACTTGAGACTCCACAACTAGAAACTGCGCAACTTGAAACTCCGCAGCTTGAGACTCCGCAACTGGAAATTCCACAACTATGGACTCCGCCACTAGAAACTCCACAGCTAGAAACTCCACAACTGGAAACTCCACTACAAGATACTCCACAACTGGAAACTCGGCAACTAGAAACTCTACGACTAGAGACTCCACAACTTGAAACTCCACAACTAGAAACTCCACAACTCGAAACTCCACTACTAGATACTCCACAACTGGAAACTCCACAACTGGAAACTCCACATCTAGAGACTCCACAACTTGAAACTCCACAACTAGAGACTCTGCAACTAGAAACTAAACAACTAGGGACTGCGCAACTCAACAACTATAAACTCCACAACTGGAAAATCCACAACTAGATACTCCACAACTAGAAAATATACAACTAGAAACTCCACAACTATAGACTCCCCAACTTGAAACTCCACAAGTGTAAACTTCACAACTTGAGACTCCACAACTAGAAACTCCACAACTGAAAACTCCCCAACTAGAAACTCCGCAACTAGAAACTCCGCAACAGGAGACTCTACAACTAGAAACTCCACAACTAGAAACTCCAAAACGAGAAACTCCACAACTAGAAACTCCACAAGTTTAAAGTCCACAACTTGAGACTCCACAACTAGAAACTCTACAACTTGAAACTCCTCAACTAGAAACTCCACAACCAGAAACTCCACAACTAGAAACTCCGCAACTAGAAACTCCGCAACTAGAGACTCCACAACTAGAAACTCCACAACTAGAAACTCCACAACTACAAACTCCACAAATACAGACTCGGCAACTAGAAATTCCATATCTAGAAACTCCACAACTAGTAACTGCAAAACTAGAGACTTCACAACTAGAAACTCAACAACTAGAAACTCCACAACTAAAAACTCCACAACTGGAAACTCCACAACTTCAGACTCCGCAACTTGAAACTTCACAACTAGAAACTCCGCTATTAAAAACTCCGCAACTAGAAACTCCGCAACTAGAAACTTCACAACTTAAAACTCCACAACTAGATACTCCACAACTGGAAACTCCACAACTAGATACTTCACAACTGGAAACTCCACAACTAGATACTCCACAACTGGAAACTCCACAACTAGAGACTCCACAACTCGAAACTCCACAACTAGAAACTCCACAACTAAAAACTTCACAACCAGAGACTCCACAGCTTCACAACTAGAAACTCCACAACTGGAAACTCCACAACTAGATACTCTGCAACTAGAAACTCCACAACTTGAAACTCCACAACTGGAAACTCCACAACTAGAAACTCCACAGCTTGAGACTCCGCAACTTGAAACTCCACAACTTGAAACTTCGCAACTAGAAACTCCGCAACTGGGGACTCCACAACTAGAAACTCCACAACTAGAAACTCCACAACTCGAAACTCCACTACTAGATACTCCACAACTGGAAACTCGACAACTAGAAACTCCACAACTAGAGACTCCACAACTTGAAACTCCACAACTAGAGACTCTGCAACTAGAAACTCCACAACTTGAAACTCCACAACTGGAAACTCCACAACTAGAAACTCCACAGCTTGAGACTCCGCAACTTGAAACTCCACAACTTGAAACTTCGCAACTAGAAACTCCGCAACTGGGGACTCCACAACTAGAAACTCCACAACTAGAAACTCCACAACTCGAAACTCCACTACTAGATACTCCACAACTGGAAACTCGACAACTAGAAACTCCACATCTAGAGACTCCACAATTTGAAACTCCACAACTAGAGACTCTGCAACTAGAAACTCAACAAATAGTTACTCCACAACTGAACAACTAGAAACTCCACAACTGGAAAATCCACAACTAGATACTCCACAACTAGAAAATCTACAACTAGAAACTCCACAACTATAGACTCCACAACTTGAAACTCCACAAGTTTAAACTCCACAACTTGAGACTCCACAAGTAGAAACTCCACAACTAGAAACTCCACAACTGGAAACTCCCCAACTAGAAACTCCGCAACTACAAACTCCGCAACAGGAGACTCTAACACTAGAAACTCCACAACTAGAAACTTCAAAACTAGAAACTCCACAACTAGAAACTTCACAACTAGAAACTCCGCAACTAGAGACTCCACAACTAGAAACTCCACAACTTGAAACTCCACAGCTAGAAACTCCACAACCAGAAACTCCGCAACTAGAAACTCCACAAATAGAGACTCGGCAACTAGAAATTTCATATCTAGAAACTCCACAACGAGAAACTGTAAAACTAGACTTCACAACTAGAAACTCAACAACTAGAAACTCCACAACTAAAAACTCCACAACTGGAAACTCCACAACTTGAGACTCCGCAACTTGAAACTCCACAACAATAAACTCCGCTATTAAAAACACCGCAACTAGAAACTCCGCAACTAGAAACTCCACAACTTGAAACTCCACAACTAGATACTCCACAACTGGAGACTCCACAATTTGAAACTCCACAACTAGAGACTCTGCAACTAGAAACTCAACAACTAGGTACTCCACAACTGAACAACTAGAAACTCCACAACTGGAAAATCCACAACTAGATACTCCACAACTAGAAAATCTACAACTAGAAACTCCACAACTATAGACTCCACAACTTGAAACTCCACAAGTTTAAACTCCACAACTTGAGACTCCACAAGTAGAAACTCCACAACTAGAAACTCCACAACTGGAAACTCCCCAACTAGAAACTCCGCAACTAGATACTCCGCAACAGGAGACTCTAACACTAGAAACTCCACAACTAGAAACTTCAAAACTAGAAACTCCACAACTAGAAACTTCACAACTAGAAACTGCGCAACTAGAGACTCCACAACTAGAAACTCCACAACTTGAAACTCCACAGCTAGAAACTCCACAACCAGAAACTCCGCAACTAGAAACTCCACAAATAGAGACTCGGCAACTAGAAATTTCATATCTAGAAACTCCACAACGAGAAACTGTAAAACTAGACTTCACAACTAGAAACTCAACAACTAGAAACTCCACAACTAAAAACTCCACAACTGGAAACTCCACAACTTGAGACTCCGCAACTTGAAACTCCACAACAATAAACTCCGCTAATAAAAACACCGCAACTAGAAACTCCGCAACTAGAAACTCCACAACTAGAAACTCCACAACTAGAGATTCCGCAACTAGAAACTCCACAACCAGAGACTCCACAACTAGAAACTCCACAACTAGAAACTCCACAACTAGAAACTCCACAACTAGAGATTCCGCAACTAGAAACTCCACAACCAGAGACTCCGCAACTAGAAACTTCGCAGCTAGAAACTCCACAAATAGAAACTCCGCAACTAGAAACTCCGCAGCTAGAAACTACACAACTAGAGACTCCACAAATAGAAACTCCACAACTAGAAACTCCACAACTGGAAACTCCCCAACTAGAAACTCCGCAACTAGAAACTCCGCCACAGGAGACTCTACAACTAGAAACTCCACGACTAGAAACTCCAAAACTAGAAACTCCACAACTCGAAACTCCACAACTGGAAACTCCACAACTAGACACTCCACAACTAAAAACTCTTCAACTTGAAACTCCTCAACTAGAAACTCCACAACCAGAAACTTCACAACTAGAAACTCCGCAACAGGAGACTCTACAACTAGAAACTCCACAACTAGAAACTCCAAAACGAGAAACTCCACAACTAGAAACTCCACAACTAGAAACTCCGCAACTAGAAACTCCGCAACTAGAGACTCCACAACTAGAAACTCCACAACTAGAAACTCCACAACTACAAACTCCACAAATACAGACTCGGCAACTAGAAATTCCATATCTAGAAACTCCACAACTAGTAACTGCAAAACTAGAGACTTCACAACTAGAAACTCAACAACTAGAAACTCCACAACTAAAAACTCCACAACTGGAAACTCCACAACTTGAGACTCCGCAACTTGAAACTTCACATCTAGAAACTCCGCTATTAAAAACTCCGCAACTAGAAACTCCGCAACTAGAAACTCCGCAACTAGAAACTTCACAACTTAAAACTCCACAACTAGATACTCCACAACTGGAAACTCCACAACTAGATACTTCACAACTGGAAACTCCACAACTAGATACTCCACAACTGGAAACTCCACAACTAGAGACTCCACAACTCGAAACTCCACAACTAGAAACTCCACAACTAAAAACTCCACAACCAGAGACTCCACAGCTTCACAACTAGAAACTCCACAACTGGAAACTCCACAACTAGATACTCTGCAACTAGAAACTCCACAACTAGAGACTCCACAACTTGAAACTCCACAACTTGAAACTCCACAACTTGAGACTCCACAACTAGAAACTCCACAACTTGAAACTCTGCAGCTTGAGACTGCGCAACTAGAAACTCCACAACTAGGGACTCCGCAACTAGAAAGTCCACAACTAGAAACTCCACAACTGGAAACTCCACTACTAGATACTCCACAACTGGAAACTCGGGAACTAGAAACTCCACAACTAGAGACTCCACAACTTGAAACTCCACAACTAGAGACTCTGCAACTAGAAACTCCACAACTCGAAACTCCACAACTGGAAACTCCACAACTAGAAACTCCACAGCTTGAGACTCCGCAACTTGAAACTCCACAACTTGAAACTTCGCAACTAGAAACTCCGCAACTAGGGACTCCACAACTAGAAACTCCACAACTAGAAACTCCACAACTCGAAACTCCACTACTAGATACTCCACAACTGGAAACTCGACAACTAGAAACTCCACATCTAGAGACTCCACAATTTGAAACTCCAAAACTAGAGACTCTGCAACTAGAAACTCAACAACTAGATACTCCACAACTGAACAACTAGAAACTCCACAACGGGAAAATCCACAACTAGATACTCCACAACTAGAAACTCCACAACTCGAAACTCCACTACTAGATACTCCACAACTGGAAACTCGACAACTAGAAACTCCACATCTAGAGACTCCACAATTTGAAACTCCACAACTAGAGACTCTGCAACTAGAACCTCAACAACTAGGTACTCCACAACTGAACAACTAGAAACTCCACAACTGGAAAATCCACAACTAGATACTCCACAACTAGAAAATCTACAACTAGAAACTCCACAACTATAGACTCCACAACTTGAAACTCCACAAGTTTAAACTCCACAACTTGAGACTCCACAAGTAGAAACTCCACAACTAGAAACTCCACAACTGGAAACTCCCCAACTAGAAACTCCGCAACTAGAAACTCCGCAACAGGAGACTCTAACACTAGAAACTCCACAACTAGAAACTTCAAAACTAGAAACTCCACAACTAGAAACTTCACAACTAGAAACTCCGCAACTAGAGACTCCACAACTAGAAACTCCACAACTTTAAACTCCACAACTAGAAACTCCACAACCAGAAACTCCACAACTAGAAACTCCGCAACTAGAAACTCCACAAATAGAGACTCGGCAACTAGAAATTTCATATCTAGAAACTCCACAACGAGAAACTGTAAAACTAAACTTCACAACTAGAAACTCAACAACTAGAAACTCCACAACTAAAAACTCCACAACTGGAAACTCCACAACTAGACACTCCACAACTAAAAACTCTTCAACTTGAAACTCCTCAACTAGAAACTCCACAACTAGAAACTCCACAAAAGAGACTCCGCGACTTCACAATTAGAAACTCCACAACTGGAAACTCCACAAATAGATACTCTGCAACTAGAAACTCCACAACTAGAGACTCCACAACTTGAAACTCCACAGCTTGAGACTCCGCAACTAGAAACTCCACAACTAGGGACTCCACAACTGGAAACTCCACTACTAGATACTCCACAACTGAAAACTCGGCAACTAGAAACTCCACAACTAGAGACTCCACAACTTTAAACTCCAAAACTAGAGACTCTGCAACTAGAAACTCCACAACTCGAAACTCCGCAACTAGAAACTCCGCAACTAGAGACTCCACAACTAGAAACCCCACAACTAGAAACTCCACAACTTCAAACTCTATTAAAACAGACTCGGCAACTAGAAATTCCATATCTAGAAACTCCACAACTAGAAACTGCAAAACTAGAGACTTCACAACTAGAAACTCAACAACTAGAAACTCCACAACTAAAAACTCCCCAACTACAAACTCCGCAACTAGAAACTCCGCAACAGGAGACTCTACAACTAGAAACTCCACGACTAGAAACTCCAAAACTAGAAACTCCACAACTCGAAACTCCACAACTGGAAACTCCACAACTAGACACTCCACAACAAGAAACTTCACAACTAGAAACTCCGCAACTAGAAACTCCGCAACAGGAGACTCTACAACTAGAAGCTCCACAACTAGAAACTCCAAAACGAGAAACTCCACAACTAGAAACTCCACAAGTTTAAAGTCCACAACTTGAGACTCCACAACTAGAAACTCCACAACTTGAAACTCCTCAACTAGAAACTCCACAACCAGAAACTCCACAACTAGAAACTCCGCAACTAGAAACTCCGCAACTAGAGACTCCACAACTCGAAACTCCACAACCTGAAACTCCACAACTACAAACTCCACAAATACAGACTCGGCAACTAGAAATTCCATATCTAGAAACTCCACAACTAGTAACTGCAAAACTAGAGACTTCACAACTAGAAACTCAACAACTAGAAACTCCACAACTAAAAACTCCACAACTGGAAACTCCACAACTTGAGACTCCGCAACTTGAAAATTCACAACTAGAAACTCCGCTATTAAAAACTCCGCAACTAGAAACTCCGCAACTAAAAACTCCACAACTTAAAACTCCACAACTAGATACTCCACAACTGGAAACTCCACAACTAGATACTTCACAACGGGAAACTCAACAACTAGATACTCCACAACTGGAAACTCCACAACTAGAAACTCCACAACTAGAGACTCCACAACTCGAAACTCCACAACTAGAAACTCCACGACTAGAAACTGCACAACCAGAAACTCCGCAACTAGAAACTCCACAACTGGAAACTCCACAACTAGATACTCTGCAACTAGAAACTCCACAACTAGAGACTCCACAACTTGAAACTCCACAACTTTAAGCTCCACAACTTGAGACTCCACAACTAGAAACTGCGCAACTTGAAACTCCGCAGCTTGAGACTCCACAACTGGAAATTCCACAACTATGGACTCCGCCACTAGAAACTCCACAGCTAGAAACTCCACAACTGGAAACTCCACTACAAGATACTCCACAACTGGAAACTCGGCAACTAGAAACTCTACGACTAGAGACTCCACAACTTGAAACTCCACAACTAGAAACTCCACAACTCGAAACTCCACTACTAGATACTCCACAACTGGAAACTCCACAACTGGAAACTCCACATCTAGAGACTCCACAACTTGAAACTCCACAACTAGAGACTCTGCAACTAGAAACTAAACAACTAGGGACTGCGCAACTCAACAACTATAAACTCCACAACTGGAAAATCCACAACTAGATACTCCACAACTAGAAAATATACAACTAGAAACTCCACAACTATAGACTCCCCAACTTGAAACTCCACAAGTGTAAACTTCACAACTTGAGACTCCACAACTAGAAACTCCACAACTGAAAACTCCCCAACTAGAAACTCCGCAACTAGAAACTCCGCAACAGGAGACTCTACAACTAGAAGCTCCACAACTAGAAACTCCAAAACGAGAAACTCCACAACTAGAAACTCCACAAGTTTAAAGTCCACAACTTGAGACTCCACAACTAGAAACTCCACAACTTGAAACTCCTCAACTAGAAACTCCACAACCAGAAACTCCACAACTAGAAACTCCGCAACTAGAAACTCCGCAACTAGAGACTCCACAACTAGAAACTCCACAACCTGAAACTCCACAACTACAAACTCCACAAATACAGACTCGGCAACTAGAAATTCCATATCTAGAAACTCCACAACTAGTAACTGCAAAACTAGAGACTTCACAACTAGAAACTCAACAACTAGAAACTCCACAACTAAAAACTCCACAACTGGAAACTGCACAACTTGAGACTCCGCAACTTGAAACTTCACATCTAGAAACTCCGCTATTAAAAACTCCGCAACTAGAAACTCCGCAACTAGAAACTTCACAACTTAAAACTCCACAACTAGATACTCCACAACTGGAAACTCCACAACTAGATACTCCACAACTGGAAACTCCACAACTAGATACTTCACAACTGGAAACTCCACAACTAGATACTCCACAACTGGAAACTCCACAACTAGAGACTTCACAACTAGAAACTCAACAACTAGAAACTCCACAACTAAAAACTCCACAACTGGAAACTCCACAACTTGAGACTCCGCAACTTGAAACTTCACAACTAGAAACTCCGCTATTAAAAACTCCGCAACTAGAAACTCCGCAACTAGAAACTTCACAACTTAAAACTCCACAACTAGATACTCCACAACTGGAAACTCCACAACTAGAAACTCCACAATTGGAAACTCCACAACTAGATAATCTGCAACTAGAAACTCCACAACTAGAGACTCCACAACTTGAAACTCCACAACTTTAAACTCCACAACTTGAGACTCCACACCTAGAAACTCCACAACTTGAAACTCCGCAGCTTGAGACTCCGCAACTAGAAACTCCACAACTAGGGACTCCGCAACTAGAAACTCCACAACTAGAAACTCCACAACTGGAAACTCCACTACTAGATACTCCACAACTGGAAACTCGGCAACTAGAAACTCCACAACTAGAGACTCCACAACTTGAAACTCCACAACTAGAGACTCTGCAACTAGAAACTCCACAACTCGAAACTCCACAACTGGAAACTCCACAACTAGAAACTCCACAGCTTGAGACTCCACAACTTGAAACTCCACAACTTGAAACTTCGCAACTAGAAACTCCGCAACTAGGGACTCCACAACTAGAAACTCCACAACTAGAAACTCCACAACTCGAAACTCTACTACTAGATACTCCACAACTGGAAACTCGACAACTAGAAACTCCACATCTAGAGACTGCACAATTTGAAACTCCACAACTAGAGACTCTGCAACTAGAAACTCAACAACTAGATACTCCACAACTGAACAACTAGAAACTCCACAACTGGAAAATCCACAACTAGATACTCCACAACTAGAAAATCTACAACTAGAAACTCCACAACTATAGACTCCACAACTTGAAACTCCACAAGTTTAAACTCCACAACTTGAGACTCCACAAGTAGAAACTCCACAACTAGAAACTCCACAACTGGAAACTCCCCAACTAGAAACTCCGCAACTAGAAACTCCGCAACAGGAGACTCTAACACTAGAAACTCCACAACTAGAAACTTCAAAACTAGAAACTCCACAACTAGAAACTTCACAACTAGAAACTCCGCAACTAGAGACTCCACAACTAGAAACTCCACAACTTGAAACTCCACAACTAGAAACTCCACAACCAGAAACTCCACAACTAGAAACTCCGCAACTAGAAACTCCACAAATAGAGACTCGGCAACTAGAAATTTCATATCTAGAAACTCCACAACGAGAAACTGTAAAACTAGACTTCACAACTAGAAACTCAACAACTAGAAACTCCACAACTAAAAACTCCACAACTGGAAACTCCACAACTTGAGACTCCGCAACTTGAAACTCCACAACAATAAACTCCGCTATTAAAAACTCCGCAACTAGAAACTCCACAACTAGAAACTCCACAACTTGAAACTCCACAACTAGATACTCCACAACTGGAAACTCCACAACTAGATACTTCACAAATGGAAACTCCACAACTAGATACTCCAGAACTGGAAACTCCACAACTAGAAACTCTACAACTAGAGACTCCACAACTCGAAACTCCACAACTAGAAACTCCACAACTAGAAACTCCACAACTGGAAACTCCACAACTAGATACTCCGCAACTAGAAACTCCACAACTAGAGACTCCACAACTTGAAACTCCACAACTAGAAACTCCACAACTAGAAACTCTGCAACTAGAGACTCCACAACTAGAAACTCCACAACTAGAAACTCCGCAACTAGAAACTCCACAACTATAAACTCCACAACTAGAAACTCCACAACTAGAGATTCCGCAACTAGAGACTCCACAAATAGAAACTCCACAACTAGAAACTCCACAACTGGAAACTCCCCAACTAGAAACTCCGCAACAGGAGACTCTACAACTAGAAACTCCACGACTAGAAACTCCAAAACTAGAAACTCCACAACTCGAAACTCCACAACTGGAAACTCCACAACTAGACACTCCACAACTAAAAACTCTTCAACTTGAAACTCCTCAACTAGAAACTCCACAACCAGAAACTTCACAACTAGAAACTCCGCAACTAGAAACTCCGCAACAGGAGACTCTACAACTAGAAGCTCCACAACTAGAAACTCCAAAACGAGAAACTCCACAACTAGAAACTCCACAAGTTTAAAGTCCACAACTTGAGACTCCACAACTAGAAACTCCACAACTTGAAACTCCTCAACTAGAAACTCCACAACCAGAAACTCCACAACTAGAAACTCCGCAACTAGAAACTCCGCAACTAGAGACTCCGCAACTAGAAACTCCACAACCTGAAACTCCACAACTACAAACTCCACAAATACAGACTCGGCAACTAGAAATTCCATATCTAGAAACTCCACAACTAGTAACTGCAAAACTAGAGACTTCACAACTAGAAACTCAACAACTAGAAACTCCACAACTAAAACTCCACAACTGGAAACTCCACAACTTGAGACTCCGCAACTTGAAACTTCACATCTAGAAACTCCGCTATTAAAAACTCCGCAACTAGAAACTCCGCAACTAGAAACTTCACAACTTAAAACTCCACAACTAGACACTCCACAACTGGAAACTCCACAACTAGATACTTCACAACTAGAAACTCCACAACTAGATACTCCACAACTGGAAACTCCACAACTATAGACTCCACAACTAGAAACTCCACAACTAGAAACTCCACAACTAAAAACTCCACAACCAGAGACTCCACAGCTTCACAACTAGAAACTCCACAACTGGAAACTCCACAACTAGATACTCTGCAACTAGAAACTCCACAACTAGAGACTCCACAACTTGAAACTCCACAACTTGAAACTCCACAACCTGAGACTCCACAACTAGAAACTCCACAACTTGCAACTCCGCAGCTTGAGACTCCGCAACTAGAAACTCCACAACTAGGGACTCCGCAACTAGAAACTCCACAACTAGAAACTCCACAACTGGAAACTCCACTACTAGATACTCCACAACTGGAAACTCGGCAACTAGAAACTCCACAACTAGAGACTCCACAACTTGAAACTCCACAACTAGAGACTCTGCAACTAGAAACTCCACAACTCGAAACTCCACAACTGGAAACTCCACAACTAGAAACTCCACAGCTTGAGACTCCGCAACTTGAAACTCCACAACTTGAAACTTCGCAACTAGAAACTCCGCAACTAGGGACTCCACAACTAGAAACTCCACAACTAGAAACTCCACAACTCGAAACTCCACTACTAGATACTCCACAACTGGAAACTCGACAACTAGAAACTCCACATCTAGAGACTCCACAATTTGAAACTCCACAACTAGAAACTCAACAACTAGATACTCCACAACTGAACAACTAGAAACTCCACAACTGGAAAATCCACAACTAGATACTCCACAACTAGAAAATCTACAACTAGAAACTCCACAACTATAGACTCCACAACTTGAAACTCCACAAGTTTAAACTCCACAACTTGAGACTCCACAAGTAGAAACTCCACAACTAGAAACTCCACAACTGGAAACTCCCCAACTAGAAACTCCGCAACTAGAAACTCCGCAACAGGAGACTCTAACACTAGAAACTCCACAACTAGAAACTTCAAAACTAGAAACTCCACAACTAGAAACTTCACAACTAGAAACTCCGCACCTAGAGACTCCACAACTAGAAACTCCACAACTTGAAACTCCACAACTAGAAACTCCACAACCAGAAACTCCACAACTAGAAACTCCACAACTAGAAACTCCACAAATAGAGACTCGGCAACTAGAAATTTCATATCTAGAAACTCCACAACGAGAAACTGTAAAACTAGACTTCACAACTAGAAACTCAACAACTAGAAACTCCGCAACTAGAAACTCCACAACTTGAAACTCCACAACTAGATACTCCACAACTGGAAACTCCACAACTAGATACTTCACAAATGGAAACTCCACAACTAGATACTCCACAACTGGAAACTCCACAACTAGAAACTCCACAACTAGAGACTCCACAACTCGAAACTCCACAACTAGAAACTCCACAACTAAAAACTCCACAACTGGAAACTCCACAACTAGATACTCCGCAACTAGAAACTCCACAACTAGAGACTCCACAACTTGAAACTCCACAACTAGAAACTCCGCAACTAGAAACTTCGCGACTAGAGACTCCACAACTAGAAACTCCACAACTAGAAACTCCGCAACTAGAAACTCCACAACTAGAAACTCCACAACTAGAAACTCCACAACTAGAAACTCCACAACTAGAGATTCCGCAACTAGAAACTCCACAACCAGAGACTCCGCAACTAGAAACTCCGCAGCTAGAAACTCCACAAATAGAAACTCCGCAACTAGAAACTCCGCAGCTAGAAACTACACAACTAGAGACTCCACAAATAGAAACTCCACAACTAGAAACTCCACAACTGGAAACTCCCCAACTAGAAACTCCGCAACTAGAAACTCCGCAACAGGAGATTCTACAACTAGAAACTCCACGACTAGAAACTCCAAAACTAGAAACTCCACAACTCGAAACTCCACAACTGGAAACTCCACAACTAGACACTCCACAACTAAAAACTCTTCAACTTGAAACTCCTCAACTAGAAACTCCACAACCAGAAACTTCACAACTAGAAACTCCGCAACTAGAAACTCCGCAACAGGAGACTCTACAACTAGAAGCTCCACAACTAGAAACTCCAAAACGAGAAACTCCACAACTAGAAACTCCACAAGTTTAAAGCCCACAACTTGAGACTCGACAACTAGAAACTCCACAACTTGAAACTCCTCAACTAGAAACTCCACAACCAGAAACTCCACAACTAGAAACTCCGCAACTAGAAACTCTGCAACTAGAGACTCCACAACTACAAACTCTACAACTAGAAACTCCACAACTACAAACTCCACAAATACAGACTCGGCAACTAGAAATTCCATATCTAGAAACTCCACAACTAGTCACTGCAAAACTAGAGACTTCACAACTAGAAACTCAACAACTAGAAACTGCACAACTAAAAACTCCACAACTGGAAACTCCACAACTTGAGACTCCGCAACTTGAAACTTCACATCTAGAAACTCCGCTATTAAAAACTCCGCAACTAGAAACTCCGCAACTAGAATCTTCACAACTTAAAACTCCACAACTAGATACTCAACAACTGGAAACTCCACAACTAGATACTTCACAACTGGAAACTCCACAACTAGATACTCCACAACTGGAAACTCCACAACTAGAGACTCCACAACTCGAAACTCCACAACTAGAAACTCCACAACTAAAAACTCCACAACCAGAGACTCCACAGCTTCACAACTAGAAACTCCACAACTGGAAACTCCACAACTAGAAACTCTGCAACTAGAGACTCCACAACTAGAAACTCCACAACTAGAAACTCCGCAACTAGAAACTCCACAACTAGAAACTCCACAACTAGAAACTCCACAACTAGAAACTCCACAACTAGAGATTCCGCAACTAGAAACTCCACAACCAGAGACTCCGCAACTAGAAACTCCGCAGCTAGAAACTCCACAATTAGAAACTCCGCAACTAGAAACTCCGCAGCTAGAAACTACACAACTAGAGACTCCACAAATAGAAACTCCACAACTAGAAACTCCACAACAGGAAACTCCCCAACTAGAAACTCCGCAACTAGAAACTCCGCAACAGGAGACTCTACAACTAGAAACTCCACGACTAGAAACTCCAAAACTAGAAACTCCACAACTCGAAACTCCACAACTGGAAACTCCACAACTAGACACTCCACAACCAGAAACTTCACAACTAGAAACTCCGCAACTAGAAACTCCGCAACAGGAGACTCTACAACTAGAAGCTCCACAACTAGAAACTCCAAAACGAGAAACTCCACAACTAGAAACTCCACAAGTTTAAAGTCCACAACTTGAGACTCCACAACTAGAAACTCCACAACTTGAAACTCCTCAACTAGAAACTCCACAACCAGAAACTCCACAACTAGAAACTCCGCAACTAGAAACTCCGCAACTAGAGACTCCACAACTAGAAACTCCACAACCTGAAACTCCACAACTACAAACTCCACAAATACAGACTCGGCAACTAGAAATTCCATATCTAGAAACTCCACAACTAGTAACTGCAAAACTAGAGACTTCACAACTAGAAACTCAACAACTAGAAACTCCACAACTAAAAACTCCACAACTGGAAACTCCACAACTTGAGACTCCGCAACTTGAAAATTCACAACTAGAAACTCCGCTATTAAAAACTCCGCAACTAGAAACTCCGCAACTAAAAACTCCACAACTTAAAACTCCACAACTAGATACTCCACAACTGGAAACTCCACAACTAGATACTTCACAACGGGAAACTCAACAACTAGATACTCCACAACTGGAAACTCCACAACTAGATAATCTGCAACTAGAAACTCCACAACTAGAGACTCCACAACTTGAAACTCCACAACTTTAAACTCCACAACTTGAGACTCCACACCTAGAAACTCCACAACTTGAAACTCCGCAGCTTGAGACTCCGCAACTAGAAACTCCACAACTAGGGACTCCGCAACTAGAAACTCCACAACTAGAAACTCCACAACTGGAAACTCCACTACTAGATACTCCACAACTGGAAACTCGGCAACTAGAAACTCCACAACTAGAGACTCCACAACTTGAAACTCCACAACTAGAGACTCTGCAACTAGAAACTCCACAACTCGAAACTCCACAACTGGAAACTCCACAACTAGAAACTCCACAGCTTGAGACTCCACAACTTGAAACTCCACAACTTGAAACTTCGCAACTAGAAACTCCGCAACTAGGGACTCCACAACTAGAAACTCCACAACTAGAAACTCCACAACTCGAAACTCTACTACTAGATACTCCACAACTGGAAACTCGACAACTAGATACTCCACATCTAGAGACTGCACAATTTGAAACTCCACAACTAGAGACTCTGCAACTAGAAACTCAACAACTAGATACTCCACAACTGAACAACTAGAAACTCCACAACTGGAAAATCCACAACTAGATACTCCACAACTAGAAAATCTACAACTAGAAACTCCACAACTATAGACTCCACAACTTGAAACTCCACAAGTTTAAACTCCACAACTTGAGACTCCACAAGTAGAAACTCCACAACTAGAAACTCCACAACTGGAAACTCCCCAACTAGAAACTCCGCAACTAGAAACTCCGCAACAGGAGACTCTAACACTAGAAACTCCACAACTAGAAACTTCAAAACTAGAAACTCCACAACTAGAAACTTCACAACTAGAAACTCCGCAACTAGAGACTCCACAACTAGAAACTCCACAACTTGAAACTCCACAACTAGAAACTCCACAACCAGAAACTCCACAACTAGAAACTCCGCAACTAGAAACTCCACAAATAGAGACTCGGCAACTAGAAATTTCATATCTAGAAACTCCACAACGAGAAACTGTAAAACTAGACTTCACAACTAGAAACTCAACAACTAGAAACTCCACAACTAAAAACTCCACAACTGGAAACTCCACAACTTGAGACTCCGCAACTTGAAACTCCACAACAATAAACTCCGCTATTAAAAACTCCGCAACTAGAAACTCCACAACTAGAAACTCCACAACTTGAAACTCCACAACTAGATACTCCACAACTGGAAACTCCACAACTAGATACTTCACAAATGGAAACTCCACAACTAGATACTCCAGAACTGGAAACTCCACAACTAGAAACTCTACAACTAGAGACTCCACAACTCGAAACTCCACAACTAGAAACTCCACAACTAGAAACTCCACAACTGGAAACTCCACAACTAGATACTCCGCAACTAGAAACTCCACAACTAGAGACTCCACAACTTGAAACTCCACAACTAGAAACTCCACAACTAGAAACTCTGCAACTAGAGACTCCACAACTAGAAACTCCACAACTAGAAACTCCGCAACTAGAAACTCCACAACTATAAACTCCACAACTAGAAACTCCACAACTAGAGATTCCGCAACTAGAAACTCCACAACTAGAGACTCCGCAACTAGAAACTCCGCAGCTAGAAACTCCACAAATAGAAACTCCGCAACTAGAAACTCCGCAGCTAGAAACTACACAACTAGAGACTCCACAAATAGAAACTCCACAACTAGAAACTCCACAACTGGAAACTCCAAAACTAGAAACTCCACAACTCGAAACTCCACAACTGGAAACTCCACAACTAGACACTCCACAACTAAAAACTCTTCAACTTGAAACTCCTCAACTAGAAACTCCACAACCAGAAACTTCACAACTAGAAACTCCGCAACTAGAAACTCCGCAACAGGAGACTCTACAACTAGAAGCTCCACAACTAGAAACTCCAAAACGAGAAACTCCACAACTAGAAACTCCACAAGTTTAAAGTCCACAACTTGAGACTCCACAACTAGAAACTCCACAACTTGAAACTCCTCAACTAGAAACTCCACAACCAGAAACTCCACAACTAGAAACTCCGCAACTAGAAACTCCGCAACTAGAGACTCCGCAACTAGAAACTCCACAACCTGAAACTCCACAACTACAAACTCCACAAATACAGACTCGGCAACTAGAAATTCCATATCTAGAAACTCCACAACTAGTAACTGCAAAACTAGAGACTTCACAACTAGAAACTCAACAACTAGAAACTCCACAACTAAAACTCCACAACTGGAAACTCCACAACTTGAGACTCCGCAACTTGAAACTTCACATCTAGAAACTCCGCTATTAAAAACTCCGCAACTAGAAACTCCGCAACTAGAAACTTCACAACTTAAAACTCCACAACTAGACACTCCACAACTGGAAACTCCACAACTAGATACTTCACAACTGGAAACTCCACAACTAGATACTCCACAACTGGAAACTCCACAACTATAGACTCCACAACTCGAAACTCCACAACTAGAAACTCCACAACTAAAAACTCCACAACCAGAGACTCCACAGCTTCACAACTAGAAACTCCACAACTGGAAACTCCACAACTAGATACTCTGCAACTAGAAACTCCACAACTAGAGACTCCACAACTTGAAACTCCACAACTTGAAACTCCACAACTTGAGACTCCACAACTAGAAACTCCACAACTTGCAACTCCGCAGCTTGAGACTCCGCAACTAGAAACTCCACAACTAGGGACTCCGCAACTAGAAACTCCACAACTAGAAACTCCACAACTGGAAACTCCACTACTAGATACTCCACAACTGGAAACTCGGCAACTAGAAACTCCACAACTAGAGACTCCACAACTTGAAACTCCACAACTAGAGACTCTGCAACTAGAAACTCCACAACTCGAAACTCCACAACTGGAAACTCCACAACTAGAAACTCCACAGCTTGAGACTCCGCAACTTTAAACTCCACAACTTGAAACTTCGCAACTAGAAACTCCGCAACTAGGGACTCCACAACTAGAAACTCCACAACTAGAAACTCCACAACTCGAAACTCCACTACTAGATACTCCACAACTGGAAACTCGACAACTAGAAACTCCACATCTAGAGACTCCACAATTTGAAACTCCACAACTAGAAACTCAACAACTAGATACTCCACAACTGAACAACTAGAAACTCCACAACTGGAAAATCCACAACTAGATACTCCACAACTAGAAAATCTACAACTAGAAACTCCACAACTATAGACTCCACAACTTGAAACTCCACAAGTTTAAACTCCACAACTTGAGACTCCACAAGTAGAAACTCCACAACTAGAAACTCCACAACTGGAAACTCCCCAACTAGAAACTCCGCAACTAGAAACTCCGCAACAGGAGACTCTAACACTAGAAACTCCACAACTAGAAACTTCAAAACTAGAAACTCCACAACTAGAAACTTCACAACTAGAAACTCCGCAACTAGAGACTCCACAACTAGAAACTCCACAACTTGAAACTCCACAACTAGAAACTCCACAACCAGAAACTCCACAACTAGAAACTCCACAACTAGAAACTCCACAAATAGAGACTCGGCAACTAGAAATTTCATATCTAGAAACTCCACAACGAGAAACTGTAAAACTAGACTTCACAACTAGAAACTCAACAACTAGAAACTCCGCAACTAGAAACTCCACAACTTGAAACTCCACAACTAGATACTCCACAACTGGAAACTCCACAACTAGATACTTCACAAATGGAAACTCCACAACTAGATACTCCACAACTGGAAACTCCACAACTAGAAACTCCACAACTAGAGACTCCACAACTCGAAACTCCACAACTAGAAACTCCACAACTAAAAACTCCACAACTGGAAACTCCACAACTAGATACTCCGCAACTAGAAACTCCACAACTAGAGACTCCACAACTTGAAACTCCACAACTAGAAACTCCGCAACTAGAAACTTCGCGACTAGAGACTCCACAACTAGAAACTCCACAACTAGAAACTCCGCAACTAGAAACTCCACAACTAGAAACTCCACAACTAGAAACTCCACAACTAGAAACTCCACAACTAGAGATTCCGCAACTAGAAACTCCACAACCAGAGACTCCGCAACTAGAAACTCCGCAGCTAGAAACTCCACAAATAGAAACTCCGCAACTAGAAACTCCGCAGCTAGAAACTACACAACTAGAGACTCCACAAATAGAAACTCCACAACTAGAAACTCCACAACTGGAAACTCCCCAACTAGAAACTCCGCAACTAGAAACTCCGCAACAGGAGATTCTACAACTAGAAACTCCACGACTAGAAACTCCAAAACTAGAAACTCCACAACTCGAAACTCCACAACTGGAAACTCCACAACTAGACACTCCACAACTAAAAACTCTTCAACTTGAAACTCCTCAACTAGAAACTCCACAACCAGAAACTTCACAACTAGAAACTCCGCAACTAGAAACTCCGCAACAGGAGACTCTACAACTAGAAGCTCCACAACTAGAAACTCCAAAACGAGAAACTCCACAACTAGAAACTCCACAAGTTTAAAGCCCACAACTTGAGACTCGACAACTAGAAACTCCACAACTTGAAACTCCTCAACTAGAAACTCCACAACCAGAAACTCCACAACTAGAAACTCCGCAACTAGAAACTCTGCAACTAGAGACTCCACAACTACAAACTCTACAACTAGAAACTCCACAACTACAAACTCCACAAATACAGACTCGGCAACTAGAAATTCCATATCTAGAAACTCCACAACTAGTCACTGCAAAACTAGAGACTTCACAACTAGAAACTCAACAACTAGAAACTGCACAACTAAAAACTCCACAACTGGAAACTCCACAACTTGAGACTCCGCAACTTGAAACTTCACATCTAGAAACTCCGCTATTAAAAACTCCGCAACTAGAAACTCCGCAACTAGAATCTTCACAACTTAAAACTCCACAACTAGATACTCAACAACTGGAAACTCCACAACTAGATACTTCACAACTGGAAACTCCACAACTAGATACTCCACAACTGGAAACTCCACAACTAGAGACTCCACAACTCGAAACTCCACAACTAGAAACTCCACAACTAAAAACTCCACAACCAGAGACTCCACAGCTTCACAACTAGAAACTCCACAACTGGAAACTCCACAACTAGAAACTCTGCAACTAGAGACTCCACAACTAGAAACTCCACAACTAGAAACTCCGCAACTAGAAACTCCACAACTAGAAACTCCACAACTAGAAACTCCACAACTAGAAACTCCACAACTAGAGATTCCGCAACTAGAAACTCCACAACCAGAGACTCCGCAACTAGAAACTCCGCAGCTAGAAACTCCACAATTAGAAACTCCGCAACTAGAAACTCCGCAGCTAGAAACTACACAACTAGAGACTCCACAAATAGAAACTCCACAACTAGAAACTCCACAACAGGAAACTCCCCAACTAGAAACTCCGCAACTAGAAACTCCGCAACAGGAGACTCTACAACTAGAAACTCCACGACTAGAAACTCCAAAACTAGAAACTCCACAACTCGAAACTCCACAACTGGAAACTCCACAACTAGACACTCCACAACCAGAAACTTCACAACTAGAAACTCCGCAACTAGAAACTCCGCAACAGGAGACTCTACAACTAGAAGCTCCACAACTAGAAACTCCAAAACGAGAAACTCCACAACTAGAAACTCCACAAGTTTAAAGTCCACAACTTGAGACTCCACAACTAGAAACTCCACAACTTGAAACTCCTCAACTAGAAACTCCACAACCAGAAACTCCACAACTAGAAACTCCGCAACTAGAAACTCCGCAACTAGAGACTCCACAACTAGAAACTCCACAACCTGAAACTCCACAACTACAAACTCCACAAATACAGACTCGGCAACTAGAAATTCCATATCTAGAAACTCCACAACTAGTAACTGCAAAACTAGAGACTTCACAACTAGAAACTCAACAACTAGAAACTCCACAACTAAAAACTCCACAACTGGAAACTCCACAACTTGAGACTCCGCAACTTGAAAATTCACAACTAGAAACTCCGCTATTAAAAACTCCGCAACTAGAAACTCCGCAACTAAAAACTCCACAACTTAAAACTCCACAACTAGATACTCCACAACTGGAAACTCCACAACTAGATACTTCACAACGGGAAACTCAACAACTAGATACTCCACAACTGGAAACTCCACAACTAGAAACTCCACAACTAGAGACTCCACAACTCGAAACTCCACAACTAGAAACTCCACGACTAGAAACTGCACAACCAGAAACTCCGCAACTAGAAACTCCACAACTGGAAACTCCACAACTAGATACTCTGCAACTAGAAACTCCACAACTAGAGACTCCACAACTTGAAACTCCACAACTTTAAGCTCCACAACTTGAGACTCCACAACTAGAAACTGCGCAACTTGAAACTCCGCAGCTTGAGACTCCGCAACTGGAAATTCCACAACTATGGACTCCGCCACTAGAAACTCCACAGCTAGAAACTCCACAACTGGAAACTCCACTACAAGATACTCCACAACTGGAAACTCGGCAACTAGAAACTCTACGACTAGAGACTCCACAACTTGAAACTCCACAACTAGAAACTCCACAACTCGAAACTCCACTACTAGATACTCCACAACTGGAAACTCCACAACTGGAAACTCCACATCTAGAGACTCCACAACTTGAAACTCCACAACTAGAGACTCTGCAACTAGAAACTAAACAACTAGGGACTGCGCAACTCAACAACTATAAACTCCACAACTGGAAAATCCACAACTAGATACTCCACAACTAGAAAATATACAACTAGAAACTCCACAACTATAGACTCCCCAACTTGAAACTCCACAAGTGTAAACTTCACAACTTGAGACTCCACAACTAGAAACTCCACAACTGAAAACTCCCCAACTAGAAACTCCGCAACTAGAAACTCCGCAACAGGAGACTCTACAACTAGAAACTCCACAACTAGAAACTCCAAAACGAGAAACTCCACAACTAGAAACTCCACAAGTTTAAAGTCCACAACTTGAGACTCCACAACTAGAAACTCTACAACTTGAAACTCCTCAACTAGAAACTCCACAACCAGAAACTCCACAACTAGAAACTCCGCAACTAGAAACTCCGCAACTAGAGACTCCACAACTAGAAACTCCACAACTAGAAACTCCACAACTACAAACTCCACAAATACAGACTCGGCAACTAGAAATTCCATATCTAGAAACTCCACAACTAGTAACTGCAAAACTAGAGACTTCACAACTAGAAACTCAACAACTAGAAACTCCACAACTAAAAACTCCACAACTGGAAACTCCACAACTTGAGACTCCGCAACTTGAAACTTCACAACTAGAAACTCCGCTATTAAAAACTCCGCAACTAGAAACTCCGCAACTAGAAACTTCACAACTTAAAACTCCACAACTAGATACTCCACAACTGGAAACTCCACAACTAGATACTTCACAACTGGAAACTCCACAACTAGATACTCCACAACTGGAAACTCCACAACTAGAGACTCCACAACTCGAAACTCCACAACTAGAAACTCCACAACTAAAAACTTCACAACCAGAGACTCCACAGCTTCACAACTAGAAACTCCACAACTGGAAACTCCACAACTAGATACTCTGCAACTAGAAACTCCACAACTTGAAACTCCACAACTGGAAACTCCACAACTAGAAACTCCACAGCTTGAGACTCCGCAACTTGAAACTCCACAACTTGAAACTTCGCAACTAGAAACTCCGCAACTGGGGACTCCACAACTAGAAACTCCACAACTAGAAACTCCACAACTCGAAACTCCACTACTAGATACTCCACAACTGGAAACTCGACAACTAGAAACTCCACAACTAGAGACTCCACAACTTGAAACTCCACAACTAGAGACTCTGCAACTAGAAACTCCACAACTTGAAACTCCACAACTAGAAACTCCACAACTGGAAACTCCCCAACTAGAAACTCCGCAACTAGAAACTCCGCAACAGGAGACTCTAACACTAGAAACTCCACAACTAGAAACTTCAAAACTAGAAACTCCACAACTAGAAACTTCACAACTAGAAACTCCGCAACTAGAGACTCCACAACTAGAAACTCCACAACTTGAAACTCCACAACTAGAAACTCCACAACCAGAAACTCCACAACTAGAAACTCCACAACTAGAAACTCCACAAATAGAGACTCGGCAACTAGAAATTTCATATCTAGAAACTCCACAACGAGAAACTGTAAAACTAGACTTCACAACTAGAAACTCAACAACTAGAAACTCCGCAACTAGAAACTCCACAACTTGAAACTCCACAACTAGATACTCCACAACTGGAAACTCCACAACTAGATACTTCACAAATGGAAACTCCACAACTAGATACTCCACAACTGGAAACTCCACAACTAGAAACTCCACAACTAGAGACTCCACAACTCGAAACTCCACAACTAGAAACTCCACAACTAAAAACTCCACAACTGGAAACTCCACAACTAGATACTCCGCAACTAGAAACTCCACAACTAGAGACTCCACAACTTGAAACTCCACAACTAGAAACTCCACAACTAGAAACTCCGCGACTACAGACTCCACAACTAGAAACTCCACAACTAGAAACTCCGCAACTAGAAACTCCACAACTAGAAACTCCACAACTAGAAACTCCACAACTAGAAACTCCACAACTAGAGATTCCGCAACTAGAAACTCCACAACCAGAGACTCCGCAACTAGAAACTCCGCAGCTAGAAACTCCACAAATAGAAACTCCGCAACTAGAAACTCCGCAGCTAGAAACTACACAACTAGAGACTCCACAAATAGAAACTCCACAACTAGAAACTCCACAACTGGAAACTCCCCAACTAGAAACTCCGCAACTAGAAACTCCGCAACAGGAGATTCTACAACTAGAAACTCCACGACTAGAAACTCCAAAACTAGAAACTCCACAACTCGAAACTCCACAACTGGAAACTCCACAACTAGACACTCCACAACTAAAAACTCTTCAACTTGAAACTCCTCAACTAGAAACTCCACAACCAGAAACTTCACAACTAGAAACTCCGCAACTAGAAACTCCGCAACAGGAGACTCTACAACTAGAAGCTCCACAACTAGAAACTCCAAAACGAGAAACTCCACAACTAGAAACTCCACAAGTTTAAAGCCCACAACTTGAGACTCCACAACTAGAAACTCCACAACTTGAAACTCCTCAACTAGAAACTCCACAACCAGAAACTCCACAACTAGAAACTCCGCAACTAGAAACTCTGCAACTAGAGACTCCACAACTACAAACTCTACAACTAGAAACTCCACAACTACAAACTCCACAAATACAGACTCGGCAACTAGAAATTCCATATCTAGAAACTCCACAACTAGTCACTGCAAAACTAGAGACTTCACAACTAGAAACTCAACAACTAGAAACTGCACAACTAAAAACTCCACAACTGGAAACTCCACAACTTGAGACTCCGCAACTTGAAACTTCACATCTAGAAACTCCGCTATTAAAAACTCCGCAACTAGAAACTCCGCAACTAGAATCTTCACAACTTAAAACTCCACAACTAGATACTCAACAACTGGAAACTCCACAACTAGATACTTCACAACTGGAAACTCCACAACTAGATACTCCACAACTGGAAACTCCACAACTAGAGACTCCACAACTCGAAACTCCACAACTAGAAACTCCACAACTAAAAACTCCACAACCAGAGACTCCACAGCTTCACAACTAGAAACTCCACAACTGGAAACTCCACAACTAGAAACTCTGCAACTAGAGACTCCACAACTAGAAACTCCACAACTAGAAACTCCGCAACTAGAAACTCCACAACTAGAAACTCCACAACTAGAAACTCCACAACTAGAAACTCCACAACTAGAGATTCCGCAACTAGAAACTCCACAACCAGAGACTCCGCAACTAGAAACTCCGCAGCTAGAAACTCCACAAATAGAAACTCCGCAACTAGAAACTCCGCAGCTAGAAACTACACAACTAGAGACTCCACAAATAGAAACTCCACAACTAGAAACTCCACAACAGGAAACTCCCCAACTAGAAACTCCGCAACTAGAAACTCCGCAACAGGAGACTCTACAACTAGAAACTCCACGACTAGAAACTCCAAAACTAGAAACTCCACAACTCGAAACTCCACAACTGGAAACTCCACAACTAGACACTCCACAACCAGAAACTTCACAACTAGAAACTCCGCAACTAGAAACTCCGCAACAGGAGACTCTACAACTAGAAGCTCCACAACTAGAAACTCCAAAACGAGAAACTCCACAACTAGAAACTCCACAAGTTTAAAGTCCACAACTTGAGACTCCACAACTAGAAACTCCACAACTTGAAACTCCTCAACTAGAAACTCCACAACCAGAAACTCCACAACTAGAAACTCCGCAACTAGAAACTCCGCAACTAGAGACTCCACAACTAGAAACTCCACAACCTGAAACTCCACAACTACAAACTCCACAAATACAGACTCGGCAACTAGAAATTCCATATCTAGAAACTCCACAACTAGTAACTGCAAAACTAGAGACTTCACAACTAGAAACTCAACAACTAGAAACTCCACAACTAAAAACTCCACAACTGGAAACTCCACAACTTGAGACTCCGCAACTTGAAAATTCACAACTAGAAACTCCGCTATTAAAAACTCCGCAACTAGAAACTCCGCAACTAAAAACTCCACAACTTAAAACTCCACAACTAGATACTCCACAACTGGAAACTCCACAACTAGATACTTCACAACGGGAAACTCAACAACTAGATACTCCACAACTGGAAACTCCACAACTAGAAACTCCACAACTAGAGACTCCACAACTCGAAACTCCACAACTAGAAACTCCACGACTAGAAACTGCACAACCAGAAACTCCGCAACTAGAAACTCCACAACTGGAAACTCCACAACTAGATACTCTGCAACTAGAAACTCCACAACTAGAGACTCCACAACTTGAAACTCCACAACTTTAAGCTCCACAACTTGAGACTCCACAACTAGAAACTGCGCAACTTGAAACTCCGCAGCTTGAGACTCCGCAACTGGAAATTCCACAACTATGGACTCCGCCACTAGAAACTCCACAGCTAGAAACTCCACAACTGGAAACTCCACTACAAGATACTCCACAACTGGAAACTCGGCAACTAGAAACTCTACGACTAGAGACTCCACAACTTGAAACTCCACAACTAGAAACTCCACAACTCGAAACTCCACTACTAGATACTCCACAACTGGAAACTCCACAACTGGAAACTCCACATCTAGAGACTCCACAACTTGAAACTCCACAACTAGAGACTCTGCAACTAGAAACTAAACAACTAGGGACTGCGCAACTCAACAACTATAAACTCCACAACTGGAAAATCCACAACTAGATACTCCACAACTAGAAAATATACAACTAGAAACTCCACAACTATAGACTCCCCAACTTGAAACTCCACAAGTGTAAACTTCACAACTTGAGACTCCACAACTAGAAACTCCACAACTGAAAACTTCCCAACTAGAAACTCCGCAACTAGAAACTCCGCAACAGGAGACTCTACAACTAGAAACTCCACAACTAGAAACTCCAAAACGAGAAACTCCACAACTAGAAACTCCACAAGTTTAAAGTCCACAACTTGAGACTCCACAACTAGAAACTCTACAACTTGAAACTCCTCAACTAGAAACTCAACAACCAGAAACTCCACAACTAGAAACTCCGCAACTAGAAACTCCGCAACTAGAGACTCCACAACTAGAAACTCCACAACTAGAAACTCCACAACTACAAACTCCACAAATACAGACTCGGCAACTAGAAATTCCATATCTAGAAACTCCACAACTAGTAACTGCAAAACTAGAGACTTCACAACTAGAAACTCAACAACTAGAAACTCCACAACTAAAAACTCCACAACTGGAAACTCCACAACTTGAGACTCCGCAACTTGAAACTTCACAACTAGAAACTCCGCTATTAAAAACTCCGCAACTAGAAACTCCGCAACTAGAAACTTCACAACTTAAAACTCCACAACTAGATACTCCACAACTGGAAACTCCACAACTAGATACTTCACAACTGGAAACTCCACAACTAGATACTCCACAACTGGAAACTCTACAACTAGAGACTCCACAACTCGAAACTCCACAACTAGAAACTCCACAACTAAAAACTTCACAACCAGAGACTCCACAGCTTCACAACTAGAAACTCCACAACTGGAAACTCCACAACTAGATACTCTGCAACTAGAAACTCCACAACTTGAAACTCCACAACTGGAAACTCCACAACTAGAAACTCCACAGCTTGAGACTCCGCAACTTGAAACTCCACAACTTGAAACTTCGCAACTAGAAACTCCGCAACTGGGGACTCCACAACTAGAAACTCCACAACTAGAAACTCCACAACTCGAAACTCCACTACTAGATACTCCACAACTGGAAACTCGACAACTAGAAACTCCACAACTAGAGACTCCACAACTTGAAACTCCACAACTAGAGACTCTGCAACTAGAAACTCCACAACTTGAAACTCCACAACTGGAAACTCCACAACTAGAAACTCCACAGCTTGAGACTCCGCAACTTGAAACTCCACAACTTGAAACTTCGCAACTAGAAACTCCGCAACTGGGGACTCCACAACTAGAAACTCCACAACTAGAAACTCCACAACTCGAAACTCCACTACTAGATACTCCACAACTGGAAACTCGACAACTAGAAACTCCACATCTAGAGACTCCACAATTTGAAACTCCACAACTAGAGACTCTGAAACTAGAAACTCAACAAATAGTTACTCCACAACTGAACAACTAGAAACTCCACAACTGGAAAATCCACAACTAGATACTCCACAACTAGAAAATCTACAACTAGAAACTCCACAACTATAGACTCCACAACTTGAAACTCCACAAGTTTAAACTCCACAACTTGAGACTCCACAAGTAGAAACTCCACAACTAGAAACTCCACAACTGGAAACTCCCCAACTAGAAACTCCGCAACTACAAACTCCGCAACAGGAGACTCTAACACTAGAAACTCCACAACTAGAAACTTCAAAACTAGAAACTCCACAACTAGAAACTTCACAACTAGAAACTCCGCAACTAGAGACTCCACAACTAGAAACTCCACAACTTGAAACTCCACAGCTAGAAACTCCACAACCAGAAACTCCGCAACTAGAAACTCCACAAATAGAGACTCGGCAACTAGAAATTTCATATCTAGAAACTCCACAACGAGAAACTGTAAAACTAGACTTCACAACTAGAAACTCAACAACTAGAAACTCCACAACTAAAAACTCCACAACTGGAAACTCCACAACTTGAGACTCCGCAACTTGAAACTCCACAACAATAAACTCCGCTATTAAAAACACCGCAACTAGAAACTCCGCAACTAGAAACTCCACAACTTGAAACTCCACAACTAGATACTCCACAACTGGAGACTCCACAATTTGAAACTCCACAACTAGAGACTCTGCAACTAGAAACTCAACAACTAGGTACTCCACAACTGAACAACTAGAAACTCCACAACTGGAAAATCCACAACTAGATACTCCACAACTAGAAAATCTACAACTAGAAACTCCACAACTATAGACTCCACAACTTGAAACTCCACAAGTTTAAACTCCACAACTTGAGACTCCACAAGTAGAAACTCCACAACTAGAAACTCCACAACTGGAAACTCCCCAACTAGAAACTCCGCAACTAGAAACTCCGCAACAGGAGACTCTAACACTAGAAACTCCACAACTAGAAACTTCAAAACTAGAAACTCCACAACTAGAAACTTCACAACTAGAAACTGCGCAACTAGAGACTCCACAACTAGAAACTCCACAACTTGAAACTCCACAGCTAGAAACTCCACAACCAGAAACTCCGCAACTAGAAACTCCACAAATAGAGACTCGGCAACTAGAAATTTCATATCTAGAAACTCCACAACGAGAAACTGTAAAACTAGACTTCACAACTAGAAACTCAACAACTAGAAACTCCACAACTAAAAACTCCACAACTGGAAACTCCACAACTTGAGACTCCGCAACTTGAAACTCCACTACAATAAACTCCGCTATTAAAAACACCGCAACTAGAAACTCCGCAACTAGAAACTCCACAACTAGAAACTCCACAACTAGAGATTCCGCAACTAGAAACTCCACAACCAGAGACTCCACAACTAGAAACTCCACAACTAGAAACTCCACAACTAGAAACTCCACAACTAGAGATTCCGCAACTAGAAACTCCACAACCAGAGACTCCGCAACTAGAAACTTCGCAGCTAGAAACTCCACAAATAGAAACTCCGCAACTAGAAACTCCGCAGCTAGAAACTACACAACTAGAGACTCCACAAATAGAAACTCCACAACTAGAAACTCCACAACTGGAAACTCCCCAACTAGAAACTCCGCAACTAGAAACTCCGCAACAGGAGACTCTACAACTAGAAACTCCACGACTAGAAACTCCAAAACTAGAAACTCCACAACTCGAAACTCCACAACTGGAAACTCCACAACTAGACACTCCACAACTAAAAACTCTTCAACTTGAAACTCCTCAACTAGAAACTCCACAACCAGAAACTTCACAACTAGAAACTCCGCAACAGGAGACTCTACAACTAGAAACTCCACAACTAGAAACTCCAAAACGAGAAACTCCACAACTAGAAACTCCACAACTAGAAACTCCGCAACTAGAAACTCCGCAACTAGAGACTCCACAACTAGAAACTCCACAACTAGAAACTCCACAACTACAAACTCCACAAATACAGACTCGGCAACTAGAAATTCCATATCTAGAAACTCCACAACTAGTAACTGCAAAACTAGAGACTTCACAACTAGAAACTCAACAACTAGAAACTCCACAACTAAAAACTCCACAACTGGAAACTCCACAACTTGAGACTCCGCAACTTGAAACTTCACATCTAGAAACTCCGCTATTAAAAACTCCGCAACTAGAAACTCCGCAACTAGAAACTTCACAACTTAAAACTCCACAACTAGATACTCCACAACTGGAAACTCCACAACTAGATACTTCACAACTGGAAACTCCACAACTAGATACTCCACAACTGGAAACTCCACAACTAGAGACTCCACAACTCGAAACTCCACAACTAGAAACTCCACAACTAAAAACTCCACAACCAGAGACTCCACAGCTTCACAACTAGAAACTCCACAACTGGAAACTCCACAACTAGATACTCTGCAACTAGAAACTCCACAACTAGAGACTCCACAACTTGAAACTCCACAACTTGAAACTCCACAACTTGAGACTCCACAACTAGAAACTCCACAACTTGAAACTCTGCAGCTTGAGACTGCGCAACTAGAAACTCCACAACTAGGGACTCCGCAACTAGAAACTCCACAACTAGAAACTCCACAACTGGAAACTCCACTACTAGATACTCCACAACTGGAAACTCGGGAACTAGAAACTCCACAACTAGAGACTCCACAACTTGAAACTCCACAACTAGAGACTCTGCAACTAGAAACTCCACAACTCGAAACTCCACAACTGGAAACTCCACAACTAGAAACTCCACAGCTTGAGACTCCGCAACTTGAAACTCCACAACTTGAAACTTCGCAACTAGAAACTCCGCAACTAGGGACTCCACAACTAGAAACTCCACAACTAGAAACTCCACAACTCGAAACTCCACTACTAGATACTCCACAACTGGAAACTCGACAACTAGAAACTCCACATCTAGAGACTCCACAATTTGAAACTCCAAAACTAGAGACTCTGCAACTAGAAACTCAACAACTAGATACTCCACAACTGAACAACTAGAAACTCCACAACGGGAAAATCCACAACTAGATACTCCACAACTAGAAACTCCACAACTCGAAACTCCACTACTAGATACTCCACAACTGGAAACTCGACAACTAGAAACTCCACATCTAGAGACTCCACAATTTGAAACTCCACAACTAGAGACTCTGCAACTAGAACCTCAACAACTAGGTACTCCACAACTGAACAACTAGAAACTCCACAACTGGAAAATCCACAACTAGATACTCCACAACTAGAAAATCTACAACTAGAAACTCCACAACTATAGACTCCACAACTTGAAACTCCACAAGTTTAAACTCCACAACTTGAGACTCCACAAGTAGAAACTCCACAACTAGAAACTCCAACTCTGGAAACTCCCCAACTAGAAACTCCGCAACTAGAAACTCCGCAACAGGAGACTCTAACACTAGAAACTCCACAACTAGAAACTTCAAAACTAGAAACTCCACAACTAGAAACTTCACAACTAGAAACTCCGCAACTAGAGACTCCACAACTAGAAACTCCACAACTTTAAACTCCACAACTAGAAACTCCACAACCAGAAACTCCACAACTAGAAACTCCGCAACTAGAAACTCCACAAATAGAGACTCGGCAACTAGAAATTTCATATCTAGAAACTCCACAACGAGAAACTGTAAAACTAAACTTCACAACTAGAAACTCAACAACTAGAAACTCCACAACTAAAAACTCCACAACTGGAAACTCCACAACTAGACACTCCACAACTAAAAACTCTTCAACTTGAAACTCCTCAACTAGAAACTCCACAACTAGAAACTCCACAAAACAGACTCCGCGACTTCACAATTAGAAACTCCACAACTGGAAACTCCACAAATAGATACTCTGCAACTAGAAACTCCACAACTACAGACTCCACAACTTGAAACTCCACAGCTTGAGACTCCGCAACTAGAAACTCCACAACTAGGGACTCCACAACTGGAAACTCCACTACTAGATACTCCACAACTGAAAACTCGGCAACTAGAAACTCCACAACTAGAGACTCCACAACTTTAAACTCCAAAACTAGAGACTCTGCAACTAGAAACTCCACAACTCGAAACTCCGCAACTAGAAACTCCGCAACTAGAGACTCCACAACTAGAAACCCCACAACTAGAAACTCCACAACTTCAAACTCTATTAAAACAGACTCGGCAACTAGAAATTCCATATCTAGAAACTCCACAACTAGAAACTGCAAAACTAGAGACTTCACAACTAGAAACTCAACAACTAGAAACTCCACAACTAAAAACTCCACAACTGGAAACTCCACAACTTGAGACTCCGCAACTTGAAAATTCACAACTAGAAACTCCGCTATTAAAAACTCCGCAACTAGAAACTCCGCAACTAAAAACTCCACAACTTAAAACTCCACAACTAGATACTCCACAACTGGAAACTCCACAACTAGATACTTCACAACGGGAAACTCAACAACTAGATACTCCACAACTGGAAACTCCACAACTAGAAACTCCACAACTAGAGACTCCACAACTCGAAACTCCACAACTAGAAACTCCACGACTAGAAACTGCACAACCAGAAACTCCGCAACTAGAAACTCCACAACTGGAAACTCCACAACTAGATACTCTGCAACTAGAAACTCCACAACTAGAGACTCCACAACTTGAAACTCCACAACTTTAAGCTCCACAACTTGAGACTCCACAACTAGAAACTGCGCAACTTGAAACTCCGCAGCTTGAGACTCCGCAACTGGAAATTCCACAACTATGGACTCCGCCACTAGAAACTCCACAGCTAGAAACTCCACAACTGGAAACTCCACTACAAGATACTCCACAACTGGAAACTCGGCAACTAGAAACTCTACGACTAGAGACTCCACAACTTGAAACTCCACAACTAGAAACTCCACAACTCGAAACTCCACTACTAGATACTCCACAACTGGAAACTCCACAACTGGAAACTCCACATCTAGAGACTCCACAACTTGAAACTCCACAACTAGAGACTCTGCAACTAGAAACTAAACAACTAGGGACTGCGCAACTCAACAACTATAAACTCCACAACTGGAAAATCCACAACTAGATACTCCACAACTAGAAAATATACAACTAGAAACTCCACAAATATAGACTCCCCAACTTGAAACTCCACAAGTGTAAACTTCACAACTTGAGACTCCACAACTAGAAACTCCACAACTGAAAACTCCCCAACTAGAAACTCCGCAACTAGAAACTCCGCAACAGGAGACTCTACAACTAGAAACTCCACAACTAGAAACTCCAAAACGAGAAACTCCACAACTAGAAACTCCACAAGTTTAAAGTCCACAACTTGAGACTCCACAACTAGAAACTCTACAACTTGAAACTCCTCAACTAGAAACTCCACAACCAGAAACTCCACAACTAGAAACTCCACAACTACAAACTCCACAAATACAGACTCGGCAACTAGAAATTCCATATCTAGAAACTCCACAACTAGTAACTGCAAAACTAGAGACTTCACAACTAGAAACTCAACAACTAGAAACTCCACAACTAAAAACTCCACAACTGGAAACTCCACAACTTGAGACTCCGCAACTTGAAACTTCACAACTAGAAACTCCGCTATTAAAAACTCCGCAACTAGAAACTCCGCAACTAGAAACTTCACAACTTAAAACTCCACAACTAGATACTCCACAACTGGAAACTCCACAACTAGATACTTCACAACTGGAAACTCCACAACTAGATACTCCACAACTGGAAACTCCACAACTAGAGACTCCACAACTCGAAACTCCACAACTAGAAACTCCACAACTAAAAACTTCACAACCAGAGACTCCACAGCTTCACAACTAGAAACTCCACAACTGGCAACTCCACAACTAGATACTCTGCAACTAGAAACTCCACAACTAGAGACTCCACAACTTGAAACTCCACAACTTGAAACTCCACAACTTGAGACTCCACAACTAGAAACTCCACAACTTGAAACTCCGCAGCTTGAGACTCCGCAACTAGAAACTCCACAACTAGGGACTCCGCAACTAGAAACTCCACAACTAGAAACTCCACAACTGGAAACTCCACTAGTAGATACTCCACAACTGGAAACTCGGCAACTAGAAACTCCACAACTAGAGACTCCACAACTTGAAACTCCACAACTAGAGACTCTGCAACTAGAAACTCCACAACTTGAAACTCCACAACTGGAAACTCCACAACTAGAAACTCCACAGCTTGAGACTCCGCAACTTGAAACTCCACAACTTGAAACTTCGCAACTAGAAACTCCGCAACTGGGGACTCCACAACTAGAAACTCCACAACTAGAAACTCCACAACTCGAAACTCCACTACTAGATACTCGACAACTGGAAACTCGACAACTAGAAACTCCACATCTAGAGACTCCACAATTTGAAACTCCACAAGTTTAAACTCCACAACTTGAGACTCCACAAGTAGAAACTCCACAACTAGAAACTCCACAACTGGAAACTCCCCAACTAGAAACTCCGCAACTAGAAACTCCGCAACAGGAGACTCTAACACTAGAAACTCCACAACTAGAAACTTCAAAACTAGAAACTCCACAACTAGAAACTTCACAACTACAAACTCTGCAACTAGAGACTCCACAACTAGAAACTCCACAACTTGAAACTCCACAGCTAGAAACTCCACAACCAGAAACTCCGCAACTAGAAACTCCACAAATAGAGACTCGGCAACTAGAAATTTCATATCTAGAAACTCCACAACGAGAAACTGTAAAACTAGACTTCACAACTAGAAACTCAACAACTAGAAACTCCACAACTAAAAACTCCACAACTGGAAACTCCACAACTTGAGACTCCGCAACTTGAAACTCCACAACAATAAACTCCGCTATTAAAAACACCGCAACTAGAAACTCCGCAACTAGAAACTCCACAACTTGAAACTCCACAACTAGATACTCCACAACTGGAAACTCCACAACTAGATACTTCACAAATGGAAACTACACAACTAGATACTCCACAACTGGAAACTCCACAACTAGAAACTCCACAACTAGAGACTCCACAACTCGAAACTCCACAACTAGAAACTCCACAACTAGAAACTCCACAACTGGAAACTCCACAACTAGATACTCCGCAACTAGAAACTCCACAACTAGAGACTCCACAACTTGAAACTCCACAACTAGAAACTCCACAACTAGAAACTCTGCAACTAGAGACTCCACAACTAGAAACTCCACAACTAGAAACTCCGCAACTAGAAACTCCACAACTAGAAACTCCACAACTAGAAACTCCACAACTAGAAACTCCACCACTAGAGATTCCGCAACTAGAAACTCCACAACCAGAGACTCCGCAACTAGAAACTCCGCAGCTAGAAACTCCACAAATAGAAACTCCGCAACTAGAAACTCCGCAGCTAGAAACTACACAACTAGAGACTCCACAAATAGAAACTCCACAACTAGAAACTCCACAACTGGAAACTCCCCAACTAGAAACTCCGCAACTAGAAACTCCGCAACAGGAGACTCTACAACTAGAAACTTCACGACTAGAAACTCCAAAACTAGAAACTCCACAACTCGAAACTCCACAACTGGAAACTCCACAACTAGACACTCCACAACTAAAAACTCTTCAACTTGAAACTCCTCAACTAGAAACTCCACAACCAGAAACTTCACAACTAGAAACTCCGCAACAGGAGACTCTACAACTAGAAACTCCACAACTAGAAACTCCAAAACGAGAAACTCCACAACTAGAAACTCCACAACTAGAAACTCCGCAACTAGAAACTCCGCAACTAGAGACTCCACAACTAGAAACTCCACAACTAGAAACTCCACAACTACAAACTCCACAAATACAGACTCGGCAACTAGAAATTCCATATCTAGAAACTCCACAACTAGTAACTGCAAAACTAGAGACTTCACAACTAGAAACTCAACAACTAGAAACTCCACAACTCAAAACTCCACAACTTGAGACTCCGCAACTTGAAACTTCACATCTAGAAACTCCGCTATTAAAAACTCCGCAACTAGAAACTCCGCAACTAGAAACTTCACAACTTAAAACTCCACAACTAGATACTCCACAACTGGAAACTCCACAACTAGATACTTCACAACTGGAAACTCCACAACTAGATACTCCACAACTGGAAACTCCACAACTAGAGACTCCACAACTAGAAACTCCACAACTAGAAACTCCACAACTAAAAACTCCACAACCAGAGACTCTACAGCTTCACAACTAGAAACTCCACAACTGGAAACTCCACAACTAGATACTCTGCAACTAGAAACTCCACAACTAGAGACTCCAAAACTTGAAACTCCACAACTAGAGACTCTGCAACTAGAAACTCCACAACTCGAAACTCCACAACTGGAAACTCCACAACTAGAAACTCCACAGCTTGAGACTCCGCAACTTGAAACTCCACAACTTGAAACTTCGCAACTAGAAACTCCGCAACTAGGGACTCCACAACTAGAAACTCCACAACTAGAAACTCCACAACTCGAAACTCCACTACTAGATACTCCACAACTGGAAACTCGACAACTAAAAATTCCACATCTAGAGACTCCACAATTTGAAACTCCAAAACTAGAGACTCTGCAACTAGAAACTCAACAACTAGATACTCCACAACTGAAGAACTAGAAACTCCACAACGGGAAAATCCACAACTAGATACTCCACAACTAGAAACTCCACAACTCGAAACTCCACTACTAGATACTCCACAACTGGAAACTCGACAACTAGAAACTCCACATCTAGAGACTCCACAATTTGAAACTCCACAACTAGAGACTCTGCAACTAGAACCTCAACAACTAGGTACTCCACAACTGAACAACTAGAAACTCCACAACTGGAAAATCCACAACTAGATACTCCACAACTAGAAAATCTACAACTAGAAACTCCACAAGTATAGACTCCACAACTTGAAACTCCACAAGTTTAAACTCCACAACTTGAGACTCCACAAGTAGAAACTCCACAACTAGAAACTCCACAACTGGAAACTCCCCAACTAGAAACTCCGCAACTAGAAACTCCGCAACAGGAGACTCTAACACTAGAAACTCCACAACTAGAAACTTCAAAACTAGAAACTCCACAACTAGAAACTTCACAACTAGAAACTCCGCAACTAGAGACTCCACAACTAGAAACTCCACAACTTTAAACTCCACAACTAGAAACTCCACAACCAGAAACTCCACAACTAGAAACTCCGCAACTAGAAACTCCACAAATAGAGACTCGGCAACTAGAAATTTCATATCTAGAAACTCCACAACGAGAAACTGTAAAACTAAACTTCACAACTAGAAACTCAACAACTAGAAACTCCACAACTAAAAACTCCACAACTGGAAACTCCACAACTAGACACTCCACAACTAAAAACTCTTCAACTTGAAACACCTCAACTAGAAACTCCACAACTAGAAACTCCACAAAAGAGACTCCGCGACTTCACAATTACAAACTCCACAACTGGAAACTCCACAAATAGATACTCTGCAACTAGAAACTCCACAACTAGAGACTCCACAACTTGAAACTCCACAACTTTAAACTCCATAACTTGAGACTCCACACCTAGAAACTCCACAACTTGAAACTCCACAGCTTGAGACTCCGCAACTAGAAACTCCACAACTAGGGACTCCACAACTAGAAACTCCACAACTAGAAACTCCAAAACGAGAAACTCCACAACTAGAAACTCCACAACTAGAAACTCCGCAACTAGAAACTCCGCAACTAGAGACTCCACAACTAGAAACTCCACAACTAGAAACTCCACAACTACAAACTCCACAAATACAGACTCGGCAACTAGAAATTCCATATCTAGAAACTCCACAACTAGTAACTGCAAAACTAGAGACTTCACAACTAGAAACTCAACAACTAGAAACTCCACAACTAAAAACTCCACAACTGGAAACTCCACAACTTGAGACTCCGCAACTTGAAACTTCACATCTAGAAACTCCGCTATTAAAAACTCCGCAACTAGAAACTCCGCAACTAGAAACTTCACAACTTAAAACTCCACAACTAGATACTCCACAACTGGAAACTCCACAACTAGATACTTCACAACTGGAAACTCCACAACTAGATACTCCACAACTGGAAACTCCACAACTAGAGACTCCACAACTCGAAACTCCACAACTAGAAACTCCACAACTAAAAACTCCACAACCAGAGACTCCACAGCTTCACAACTAGAAACTCCACAACTGGAAACTCCACAACTAGATACTCTGCAACTAGAAACTCCACAACTAGAGACTCCACAACTTGAAACTCCACAACTTGAAACTCCACAACTTGAGACTCCACAACTAGAAACTCCACAACTTGAAACTCTGCAGCTTGAGACTGCGCAACTAGAAACTCCACAACTAGGGACTCCGCAACTAGAAACTCCACAACTAGAAACTCCACAACTGGAAACTCCACTACTAGATACTCCACAACTGGAAACTCGGGAACTAGAAACTCCACAACTAGAGACTCCACAACTTGAAACTCCACAACTAGAGACTCTGCAACTAGAAACTCCACAACTCGAAACTCCACAACTGGAAACTCCACAACTAGAAACTCCACAGCTTGAGACTCCGCAACTTGAAACTCCACAACTTGAAACTTCGCAACTAGAAACTCCGCAACTAGGGACTCCACAACTAGAAACTCCACAACTAGAAACTCCACAACTCGAAACTCCACTACTAGATACTCCACAACTGGAAACTCGACAACTAGAAACTCCACATCTAGAGACTCCACAATTTGAAACTCCAAAACTAGAGACTCTGCAACTAGAAACTCAACAACTAGATACTCCACAACTGAACAACTAGAAACTCCACAACGGGAAAATCCACAACTAGATACTCCACAACTAGAAACTCCACAACTCGAAACTCCACTACTAGATACTCCACAACTGGAAACTCGACAACTAGAAACTCCACATCTAGAGACTCCACAATTTGAAACTCCACAACTAGAGACTCTGCAACTAGAACCTCAACAACTAGGTACTCCACAACTGAACAACTAGAAACTCCACAACTGGAAAATCCACAACTAGATACTCCACAACTAGAAAATCTACAACTAGAAACTCCACAACTATAGACTCCACAACTTGAAACTCCACAAGTTTAAACTCCACAACTTGAGACTCCACAAGTAGAAACTCCACAACTAGAAACTCCACAACTGGAAACTCCCCAACTAGAAACTCCGCAACTAGAAACTCCGCAACAGGAGACTCTAACACTAGAAACTCCACAACTAGAAACTTCAAAACTAGAAACTCCACAACTAGAAACTTCACAACTAGAAACTCCGCAACTAGAGACTCCACAACTAGAAACTCCACAACTTTAAACTCCACAACTAGAAACTCCACAACCAGAAACTCCACAACTAGAAACTCCACAACTAGAAACTCCACAAATAGAGACTCGGCAACTAGAAATTTCATATCTAGAAACTCCACAACGAGAAACTGTAAAACTAAACTTCACAACTAGAAACTCAACAACTAGAAACTCCACAACTAAAAACTCCACAACTGGAAACTCCACAACTAGACACTCCACAACTAAAAACTCTTCAACTTGAAACTCCTCAACTAGAAACTCCACAACTAGAAACTCCACAAAACAGACTCCGCGACTTCACAATTAGAAACTCCACAACTGGAAACTCCACAAATAGATACTCTGCAACTAGAAACTCCACAACTACAGACTCCACAACTTGAAACTCCACAGCTTGAGACTCCGCAACTAGAAACTCCACAACTAGGGACTCCACAACTGGAAACTCCACTACTAGATACTCCACAACTGAAAACTCGGCAACTAGAAACTCCACAACTAGAGACTCCACAACTTTAAACTCCAAAACTAGAGACTCTGCAACTAGAAACTCCACAACTCGAAACTCCGCAACTAGAAACTCCGCAACTAGAGACTCCACAACTAGAAACCCCACAACTAGAAACTCCACAACTTCAAACTCTATTAAAACAGACTCGGCAACTAGAAATTCCATATCTAGAAACTCCACAACTAGAAACTGCAAAACTAGAGACTCCACAACTCGAAACTCCACAACTAGAAACTCCACGACTAGAAACTGCACAACCAGAAACTCCGCAACTAGAAACTCCACAACTGGAAACTCCACAACTAGATACTCTGCAACTAGAAACTCCACAACTAGAGACTCCACAACTTGAAACTCCACAACTTTAAGCTCCACAACTTGAGACTCCACAACTAGAAACTGCGCAACTTGAAACTCCGCAGCTTGAGACTCCGCAACTGGAAATTCCACAACTATGGACTCCGCCACTAGAAACTCCACAGCTAGAAACTCCACAACTGGAAACTCCACTACAAGATACTCCACAACTGGAAACTCGGCAACTAGAAACTCTACGACTAGAGACTCCACAACTTGAAACTCCACAACTAGAAACTCCACAACTCGAAACTCCACTACTAGATACTCCACAACTGGAAACTCCACAACTGGAAACTCCACATCTAGAGACTCCACAACTTGAAACTCCACAACTAGAGACTCTGCAACTAGAAACTAAACAACTAGGGACTGCGCAACTCAACAACTATAAACTCCACAACTGGAAAATCCACAACTAGATACTCCACAACTAGAAAATATACAACTAGAAACTCCACAAATATAGACTCCCCAACTTGAAACTCCACAAGTGTAAACTTCACAACTTGAGACTCCACAACTAGAAACTGCACAACTGAAAACTCCCCAACTAGAAACTCCGCAACTAGAAACTCCGCAACAGGAGACTCTACAACTAGAAACTCCACAACTAGAAACTCCAAAACGAGAAACTCCACAACTAGAAACTCCACAAGTTTAAAGTCCACAACTTGAGACTCCACAACTAGAAACTCTACAACTTGAAACTCCTCAACTAGAAACTCCACAACCAGAAACTCCACAACTAGAAACTCCACAACTACAAACTCCACAAATACAGACTCGGCAACTAGAAATTCCATATCTAGAAACTCCACAACTAGTAACTGCAAAACTAGAGACTTCACAACTAGAAACTCAACAACTAGAAACTCCACAACTAAAAACTCCACAACTGGAAACTCCACAACTTGAGACTCCGCAACTTGAAACTTCACAACTAGAAACTCCGCTATTAAAAACTCCGCAACTAGAAACTCCGCAACTAGAAACTTCACAACTTAAAACTCCACAACTAGATACTCCACAACTGGAAACTCCACAACTAGATACTTCACAACTGGAAACTCCACAACTAGATACTCCACAACTGGAAACTCCACAACTAGAGACTCCACAACTCGAAACTCCACAACTAGAAACTCCACAACTAAAAACTTCACAACCAGAGACTCCACAGCTTCACAACTAGAAACTCCACAACTGGCAACTCCACAACTAGATACTCTGCAACTAGAAACTCCACAACTAGAGACTCCACAACTTGAAACTCCACAACTTGAAACTCCACAACTTGAGACTCCACAACTAGAAACTCCACAACTTGAAACTCCGCAGCTTGAGACTCCGCAACTAGAAACTCCACAACTAGGGACTCCGCAACTAGAAACTCCACAACTAGAAACTCCACAACTGGAAACTCCACTAGTAGATACTCCACAACTGGAAACTCGGCAACTAGAAACTCCACAACTAGAGACTCCACAACTTGAAACTCCACAACTAGAGACTCTGCAACTAGAAACTCCACAACTTGAAACTCCACAACTGGAAACTCCACAACTAGAAACTCCACAGCTTGAGACTCCGCAACTTGAAACTCCACAACTTGAAACTTCGCAACTAGAAACTCCGCAACTGGGGACTCCACAACTAGAAACTCCACAACTAGAAACTCCACAACTCGAAACTCCACTACTAGATACTCGACAACTGGAAACTCGACAACTAGAAACTCCACATCTAGAGACTCCACAATTTGAAACTCCACAAGTTTAAACTCCACAACTTGAGACTCCACAAGTAGAAACTCCACAACTAGAAACTCCACAACTGGAAACTCCCCAACTAGAAACTCCGCAACTAGAAACTCCGCAACAGGAGACTCTAACACTAGAAACTCCACAACTAGAAACTTCAAAACTAGAAACTCCACAACTAGAAACTTCACAACTACAAACTCTGCAACTAGAGACTCCACAACTAGAAACTCCACAACTTGAAACTCCACAGCTAGAAACTCCACAACCAGAAACTCCGCAACTAGAAACTCCACAAATAGAGACTCGGCAACTAGAAATTTCATATCTAGAAACTCCACAACGAGAAACTGTAAAACTAGACTTCACAACTAGAAACTCAACAACTAGAAACTCCACAACTAAAAACTCCACAACTGGAAACTCCACAACTTGAGACTCCGCAACTTGAAACTCCACAACAATAAACTCCGCTATTAAAAACACCGCAACTAGAAACTCCGCAACTAGAAACTCCACAACTTGAAACTCCACAACTAGATACTCCACAACTGGAAACTCCACAACTAGATACTTCACAAATGGAAACTACACAACTAGATACTCCACAACTGGAAACTCCACAACTAGAAACTCCACAACTAGAGACTCCACAACTCGAAACTCCACAACTAGAAACTCCACAACTAGAAACTCCACAACTGGAAACTCCACAACTAGATACTCCGCAACTAGAAACTCCACAACTAGAGACTCCACAACTTGAAACTCCACAACTAGAAACTCCACAACTAGAAACTCTGCAACTAGAGACTCCACAACTAGAAACTCCACAACTAGAAACTCCGCAACTAGAAACTCCACAACTAGAAACTCCACAACTAGAAACTCCACAACTAGAAACTCCACCACTAGAGATTCCGCAACTAGAAACTCCACAACCAGAGACTCCGCAACTAGAAACTCCGCAGCTAGAAACTCCACAAATAGAAACTCCGCAACTAGAAACTCCGCAGCTAGAAACTACACAACTAGAGACTCCACAAATAGAAACTCCACAACTAGAAACTCCACAACTGGAAACTCCCCAACTAGAAACTCCGCAACTAGAAACTCCGCAACAGGAGACTCTACAACTAGAAACTTCACGACTAGAAACTCCAAAACTAGAAACTCCACAACTCGAAACTCCACAACTGGAAACTCCACAACTAGACACTCCACAACTAAAAACTCTTCAACTTGAAACTCCTCAACTAGAAACTCCACAACCAGAAACTTCACAACTAGAAACTCCGCAACAGGAGACTCTACAACTAGAAACTCCACAACTAGAAACTCCAAAACGAGAAACTCCACAACTAGAAACTCCACAACTAGAAACTCCGCAACTAGAAACTCCGCAACTAGAGACTCCACAACTAGAAACTCCACAACTAGAAACTCCACAACTACAAACTCCACAAATACAGACTCGGCAACTAGAAATTCCATATCTAGAAACTCCACAACTAGTAACTGCAAAACTAGAGACTTCACAACTAGAAACTCAACAACTAGAAACTCCACAACTCAAAACTCCACAACTTGAGACTCCGCAACTTGAAACTTCACATCTAGAAACTCCGCTATTAAAAACTCCGCAACTAGAAACTCCGCAACTAGAAACTTCACAACTTAAAACTCCACAACTAGATACTCCACAACTGGAAACTCCACAACTAGATACTTCACAACTGGAAACTCCACAACTAGATACTCCACAACTGGAAACTCCACAACTAGAGACTCCACAACTAGAAACTCCACAACTAGAAACTCCACAACTAAAAACTCCACAACCAGAGACTCTACAGCTTCACAACTAGAAACTCCACAACTGGAAACTCCACAACTAGATACTCTGCAACTAGAAACTCCACAACTAGAGACTCCAAAACTTGAAACTCCACAACTAGAGACTCTGCAACTAGAAACTCCACAACTCGAAACTCCACAACTGGAAACTCCACAACTAGAAACTCCACAGCTTGAGACTCCGCAACTTGAAACTCCACAACTTGAAACTTCGCAACTAGAAACTCCGCAACTAGGGACTCCACAACTAGAAACTCCACAACTAGAAACTCCACAACTCGAAACTCCACTACTAGATACTCCACAACTGGAAACTCGACAACTAAAAATTCCACATCTAGAGACTCCACAATTTGAAACTCCAAAACTAGAGACTCTGCAACTAGAAACTCAACAACTAGATACTCCACAACTGAAGAACTAGAAACTCCACAACGGGAAAATCCACAACTAGATACTCCACAACTAGAAACTCCACAACTCGAAACTCCACTACTAGATACTCCACAACTGGAAACTCGACAACTAGAAACTCCACATCTAGAGACTCCACAATTTGAAACTCCACAACTAGAGACTCTGCAACTAGAACCTCAACAACTAGGTACTCCACAACTGAACAACTAGAAACTCCACAACTGGAAAATCCACAACTAGATACTCCACAACTAGAAAATCTACAACTAGAAACTCCACAAGTATAGACTCCACAACTTGAAACTCCACAAGTTTAAACTCCACAACTTGAGACTCCACAAGTAGAAACTCCACAACTAGAAACTCCACAACTGGAAACTCCCCAACTAGAAACTCCGCAACTAGAAACTCCGCAACAGGAGACTCTAACACTAGAAACTCCACAACTAGAAACTTCAAAACTAGAAACTCCACAACTAGAAACTTCACAACTAGAAACTCCGCAACTAGAGACTCCACAACTAGAAACTCCACAACTTTAAACTCCACAACTAGAAACTCCACAACCAGAAACTCCACAACTAGAAACTCCGCAACTAGAAACTCCACAAATAGAGACTCGGCAACTAGAAATTTCATATCTAGAAACTCCACAACGAGAAACTGTAAAACTAAACTTCACAACTAGAAACTCAACAACTAGAAACTCCACAACTAAAAACTCCACAACTGGAAACTCCACAACTAGACACTCCACAACTAAAAACTCTTCAACTTGAAACACCTCAACTAGAAACTCCACAACTAGAAACTCCACAAAAGAGACTCCGCGACTTCACAATTACAAACTCCACAACTGGAAACTCCACAAATAGATACTCTGCAACTAGAAACTCCACAACTAGAGACTCCACAACTTGAAACTCCACAACTTTAAACTCCATAACTTGAGACTCCACACCTAGAAACTCCACAACTTGAAACTCCACAGCTTGAGACTCCGCAACTAGAAACTCCACAACTAGGGACTCCACAACTAGAAACTCCACAACTAGAAACTCCAAAACGAGAAACTCCACAACTAGAAACTCCACAACTAGAAACTCCGCAACTAGAAACTCCGCAACTAGAGACTCCACAACTAGAAACTCCACAACTAGAAACTCCACAACTACAAACTCCACAAATACAGACTCGGCAACTAGAAATTCCATATCTAGAAACTCCACAACTAGTAACTGCAAAACTAGAGACTTCACAACTAGAAACTCAACAACTAGAAACTCCACAACTAAAAACTCCACAACTGGAAACTCCACAACTTGAGACTCCGCAACTTGAAACTTCACATCTAGAAACTCCGCTATTAAAAACTCCGCAACTAGAAACTCCGCAACTAGAAACTTCACAACTTAAAACTCCACAACTAGATACTCCACAACTGGAAACTCCACAACTAGATACTTCACAACTGGAAACTCCACAACTAGATACTCCACAACTGGAAACTCCACAACTAGAGACTCCACAACTCGAAACTCCACAACTAGAAACTCCACAACTAAAAACTCCACAACCAGAGACTCCACAGCTTCACAACTAGAAACTCCACAACTGGAAACTCCACAACTAGATACTCTGCAACTAGAAACTCCACAACTAGAGACTCCACAACTTGAAACTCCACAACTTGAAACTCCACAACTTGAGACTCCACAACTAGAAACTCCACAACTTGAAACTCTGCAGCTTGAGACTGCGCAACTAGAAACTCCACAACTAGGGACTCCGCAACTAGAAACTCCACAACTAGAAACTCCACAACTGGAAACTCCACTACTAGATACTCCACAACTGGAAACTCGGGAACTAGAAACTCCACAACTAGAGACTCCACAACTTGAAACTCCACAACTAGAGACTCTGCAACTAGAAACTCCACAACTCGAAACTCCACAACTGGAAACTCCACAACTAGAAACTCCACAGCTTGAGACTCCGCAACTTGAAACTCCACAACTTGAAACTTCGCAACTAGAAACTCCGCAACTAGGGACTCCACAACTAGAAACTCCACAACTAGAAACTCCACAACTCGAAACTCCACTACTAGATACTCCACAACTGGAAACTCGACAACTAGAAACTCCACATCTAGAGACTCCACAATTTGAAACTCCAAAACTAGAGACTCTGCAACTAGAAACTCAACAACTAGATACTCCACAACTGAACAACTAGAAACTCCACAACGGGAAAATCCACAACTAGATACTCCACAACTAGAAACTCCACAACTCGAAACTCCACTACTAGATACTCCACAACTGGAAACTCGACAACTAGAAACTCCACATCTAGAGACTCCACAATTTGAAACTCCACAACTAGAGACTCTGCAACTAGAACCTCAACAACTAGGTACTCCACAACTGAACAACTAGAAACTCCACAACTGGAAAATCCACAACTAGATACTCCACAACTAGAAAATCTACAACTAGAAACTCCACAACTATAGACTCCACAACTTGAAACTCCACAAGTTTAAACTCCACAACTTGAGACTCCACAAGTAGAAACTCCACAACTAGAAACTCCACAACTGGAAACTCCCCAACTAGAAACTCCGCAACTAGAAACTCCGCAACAGGAGACTCTAACACTAGAAACTCCACAACTAGAAACTTCAAAACTAGAAACTCCACAACTAGAAACTTCACAACTAGAAACTCCGCAACTAGAGACTCCACAACTAGAAACTCCACAACTTTAAACTCCACAACTAGAAACTCCACAACCAGAAACTCCACAACTAGAAACTCCACAACTAGAAACTCCACAAATAGAGACTCGGCAACTAGAAATTTCATATCTAGAAACTCCACAACGAGAAACTGTAAAACTAAACTTCACAACTAGAAACTCAACAACTAGAAACTCCACAACTAAAAACTCCACAACTGGAAACTCCACAACTAGACACTCCACAACTAAAAACTCTTCAACTTGAAACTCCTCAACTAGAAACTCCACAACTAGAAACTCCACAAAACAGACTCCGCGACTTCACAATTAGAAACTCCACAACTGGAAACTCCACAAATAGATACTCTGCAACTAGAAACTCCACAACTACAGACTCCACAACTTGAAACTCCACAGCTTGAGACTCCGCAACTAGAAACTCCACAACTAGGGACTCCACAACTGGAAACTCCACTACTAGATACTCCACAACTGAAAACTCGGCAACTAGAAACTCCACAACTAGAGACTCCACAACTTTAAACTCCAAAACTAGAGACTCTGCAACTAGAAACTCCACAACTCGAAACTCCGCAACTAGAAACTCCGCAACTAGAGACTCCACAACTAGAAACCCCACAACTAGAAACTCCACAACTTCAAACTCTATTAAAACAGACTCGGCAACTAGAAATTCCATATCTAGAAACTCCACAACTAGAAACTGCAAAACTAGAGACTTCACAACTAGAAACTCAACAACTAGAAACTCCACAACTAAAAACTCCACAACTGGAAACTCCACAACTTGAGACTCCGCAACTTGAAAATTCACAACTAGAAACTCCGCTATTAAAAACTCCGCAACTAGAAACTCCGCAACTAAAAACTCCACAACTTAAAACTCCACAACTAGATACTCCACAACTGGAAACTCCACAACTAGATACTTCACAACGGGAAACTCAACAACTAGATACTCCACAACTGGAAACTCCACAACTAGAAACTCCACAACTAGAGACTCCACAACTCGAAACTCCACAACTAGAAACTCCACGACTAGAAACTGCACAACCAGAAACTCCGCAACTAGAAACTCCACAACTGGAAACTCCACAACTAGATACTCTGCAACTAGAAACTCCACAACTAGAGACTCCACAACTTGAAACTCCACAACTTTAAGCTCCACAACTTGAGACTCCACAACTAGAAACTGCGCAACTTGAAACTCCGCAGCTTGAGACTCCGCAACTGGAAATTCCACAACTATGGACTCCGCCACTAGAAACTCCACAGCTAGAAACTCCACAACTGGAAACTCCACTACAAGATACTCCACAACTGGAAACTCGGCAACTAGAAACTCTACGACTAGAGACTCCACAACTTGAAACTCCACAACTAGAAACTCCACAACTCGAAACTCCACTACTAGATACTCCACAACTGGAAACTCCACAACTGGAAACTCCACATCTAGAGACTCCACAACTTGAAACTCCACAACTAGAGACTCTGCAACTAGAAACTAAACAACTAGGGACTGCGCAACTCAACAACTATAAACTCCACAACTGGAAAATCCACAACTAGATACTCCACAACTAGAAAATATACAACTAGAAACTCCACAACTATAGACTCCCCAACTTGAAACTCCACAAGTGTAAACTTCACAACTTGAGACTCCACAACTAGAAACTCCACAACTGAAAACTCCCCAACTAGAAACTCCGCAACTAGAAACTCCGCAACAGGAGACTCTACAACTAGAAACTCCACAACTAGAAACTCCAAAACGAGAAACTCCACAACTAGAAACTCCACAAGTTTAAAGTCCACAACTTGAGACTCCACAACTAGAAACTCTAAAACTTGAAACTCCTCAACTAGAAACTCCACAACCAGAAACTCCACAACTAGAAACTCCACAACTACAAACTCCACAAATACAGACTCGGCAACTAGAAATTCCATATCTAGAAACTCCACAACTAGTAACTGCAAAACTAGAGACTTCACAACTAGAAACTCAACAACTAGAAACTCCACAACTAAAAACTCCACAACTGGAAACTCCACAACTTGAGACTCCGCAACTTGAAACTTCACAACTAGAAACTCCGCTATTAAAAACTCCGCAACTAGAAACTCCGCAACTAGAAACTTCACAACTTAAAACTCCACAACTAGATACTCCACAACTGGAAACTCCACAACTAGATACTTCACAACTGGAAACTCCACAACTAGATACTCCACAACTCGAAACTCCACAACTAGAGACTCCACAACTCGAAACTCCACAACTAGAAACTCCACAACTAAAAACTTCACAACCAGAGACTCCACAGCTTCACAACTAGAAACTCCACAACTGGAAACTCCACAACTAGATACTCTGCAACTAGAAACTCCACAACTAGAGACTCCACAACTTGAAACTCCACAACTTGAAACTCCACAACTTGAGACTCCACAACTAGAAACTCCACAACTTGAAACTCCGCAGCTTGAGACTCCGCAACTAGAAACTCCACAACTAGGGACTCCGCAACTAGAAACTCCAAAACTAGAAACTCCACAACTGGAAACTCCACTAGTAGATACTCCACAACTGGAAACTCGGCAACTAGAAACTCCACAACTAGAGACTCCACAACTTGAAACTCCACAACTAGAGACTCTGCAACTAGAAACTCCACAACTTGAAACTCCACAACTGGAAACTCCACAACTAGAAACTCCACAGCTTGAGACTCCGCAACTTGAAACTCCACAACTTGAAACTTCGCAACTAGAAACTCCGCAACTGGGGACTCCACAACTAGAAACTCCACAACTAGAAACTCCACAACTCGAAACTCCACTACTAGATACTCGACAACTGGAAACTCGACAACTAGAAACTCCACATCTAGAGACTCCACAATTTGAAACTCCACAACTAGAGACTCTGCAACTAGAAACTCAACAACTAGGTACTCCACAACTGAACAACTAGAAACTCCACAACTGGAAAATCCACAACTAGATACTCCACAACTAGAAAATCTACAACTAGAAACTCCACAACTATAGACTCCACAACTTGAAACTCCACAAGTTTAAACTCCACAACTTGAGACTCCACAAGTAGAAACTCCACAACTAGAAACTCCACAACTGGAAACTCCCCAACTAGAAACTCCGCAACTAGAAACTCCGCAACAGGAGACTCTAACACTAGAAACTCCACAACTAGAAACTTCAAAACTAGAAACTCCACAACTAGAAACTTCACAACTACAAACTCTGCAACTAGAGACTCCACAACTAGAAACTCGACAACTTGAAACTCCACAGCTAGAAACTCCACAACCAGAAACTCCGCAACTAGAAACTCCACAAATAGAGACTCGGCAACTAGAAATTTCATATCTAGAAACTCCACAACGAGAAACTGTAAAACTAGACTTCACAACTAGAAACTCAACAACTAGAAACTCCACAACTAAAAACTCCACAACTGGAAACTCCACAACTTGAGACTCCGCAACTTGAAACTCCACAACAATAAACTCCGCTATTAAAAACACCGCAACTAGAAACTCCGCAACTAGAAACTCCACAACTTGAAACTCCACAACTAGATACTCCACAACTGGAAACTCCACAACTAGATACTTCACAAATGGAAACTACACAACTAGATACTCCACAACTGGAAACTCCACAACTAGAAACTCCACAACTAGAGACTCCACAACTCGAAACTCCACAACTAGAAACTCCACAACTAGAAACTCCACAACTGGAAACTCCACAACTAGATACTCCGCAACTAGAAACTCCACAACTAGAGACTCCACAACTTGAAACTCCACAACTAGAAACTCCACAACTAGAAACTCTGCAACTAGAGACTCCACAACTAGAAACTCCACAACTAGAAACTCCGCAACTAGAAACTCCACAACTAGAAACTCCACAACTAGAAACTCCACAACTAGAAACTCCACCACTAGAGATTCCGCAACTAGAAACTCCACAACCAGAGACTCCGCAACTAGAAACTCCGCAGCTAGAAACTCCACAAATAGAAACTCCGCAACTAGAAACTCCGCAGCTAGAAACTACACAACTAGAGACTCCACAAATAGAAACTCCACAACTAGAAACTCCACAACTGGAAACTCCCCAACTAGAAACTCCGCAACTAGAAACTCCGCAACAGGAGACTCTACAACTAGAAACTCCACGACTAGAAACTCCAAAACTAGAAACTCCACAACTCGAAACTCCACAACTGGAAACTCCACAACTAGACACTCCACAACTAAAAACTCTTCAACTTGAAACTCCTCAACTAGAAACTCCACAACCAGAAACTTCACAACTAGAAACTCCGCAACAGGAGACTCTACAACTAGAAACTCCACAACTAGAAACTCCAAAACGAGAAACTCCACAACTAGAAACTCCACAACTAGAAACTCCACAACTACAAACTCCACAAATACAGACTCGGCAACTAGAAATTCCATATCTAGAAACTCCACAACTAGTAACTGCAAAACTAGAGACTTCACAACTAGAAACTCAACAACTAGAAACTCCACAACTAAAAACTCCACAACTGGAAACTCCACAACTTGAGACTCCGCAACTTGAAACTTCACATCTAGAAACTCCGCTATTAAAAACTCCGCAACTAGAAACTCCGCAACTAGAAACTTCACAACTTAAAACTCCACAACTAGATACTCCACAACTGGAAACTCCACAACTAGATACTTCACAACTGGAAACTCCACAACTAGATACTCCACAACTGGAAACTCCACAACTAGAGACTCCACAACTAGAAACTCCACAACTAGAAACTCCACAACTAAAAACTCCACAACCAGAGACTCTACAGCTTCACAACTAGAAACTCCACAACTGGAAACTCCACAACTAGATACTCTGCAACTAGAAACTCCACAACTAGAGACTCCAAAACTTGAAACTCCACAACTAGAGACTCTGCAACTAGAAACTCCACAACTCGAAACTCCACAACTGGAAACTCCACAACTAGAAACTCCACAGCTTGAGACTCCGCAACTTGAAACTCCACAACTTGAAACTTCGCAACTAGAAACTCCGCAACTAGGGACTCCACAACTAGAAACTCCACAACTAGAAACTCCACAACTCGAAACTCCACTACTAGATACTCCACAACTGGAAACTCGACAACTAAAAATTCCACATCTAGAGACTCCACAATTTGAAACTCCAAAACTAGAGACTCTGCAACTAGAAACTCAACAACTAGATACTCCACAACTGAAGAACTAGAAACTCCACAACGGGAAAATCCACAACTAGATACTCCACAACTAGAAACTCCACAACTCGAAACTCCACTACTAGATACTCCACAACTGGAAACTCGACAACTAGAAACTCCACATCTAGAGACTCCACAATTTGAAACTCCACAACTAGAGACTCTGCAACTAGAACCTCAACAACTAGGTACTCCACAACTGAACAACTAGAAACTCCACAACTGGAAAATCCACAACTAGATACTCCACAACTAGAAAATCTACAACTAGAAACTCCACAAGTATAGACTCCACAACTTGAAACTCCACAAGTTTAAACTCCACAACTTGAGACTCCACAAGTAGAAACTCCACAACTAGAAACTCCACAACTGGAAACTCCCCAACTAGAAACTCCGCAACTAGAAACTCCGCAACAGGAGACTCTAACACTAGAAACTCCACAACTAGAAACTTCAAAACTAGAAACTCCACAACTAGAAACTTCACAACTAGAAACTCCGCAACTAGAGACTCCACAACTAGAAACTCCACAACTTTAAACTCCACAACTAGAAACTCCACAACCAGAAACTCCACAACTAGAAACTCCGCAACTAGAAACTCCACAAATAGAGACTCGGCAACTAGAAATTTCATATCTAGAAACTCCACAACGAGAAACTGTAAAACTAAACTTCACAACTAGAAACTCAACAACTAGAAACTCCACAACTAAAAACTCCACAACTGGAAACTCCACAACTAGACACTCCACAACTAAAAACTCTTCAACTTGAAACACCTCAACTAGAAACTCCACAACTAGAAACTCCACAAAAGAGACTCCGCGACTTCACAATTACAAACTCCACAACTGGAAACTCCACAAATAGATACTCTGCAACTAGAAACTCCACAACTAGAGACTCCACAACTTGAAACTCCACAACTTTAAACTCCATAACTTGAGACTCCACACCTAGAAACTCCACAACTTGAAACTCCACAGCTTGAGACTCCGCAACTAGAAACTCCACAACTAGGGACTCCACAACTGGAAACTCCACTACTAGATACTCCACAACTGAAAACTCGGCAACTAGAAACTCCACAACTAGAGACTCCACAACTTGAAACTCCAAAACTAGAGACTCTGCAACTAGAAACTCCACAACTCGAAACTCCGCAACTAGAAACTCCGCATCTAGAGACTCCACAACTAGAAACCCCACAACTAGAAACTCCACAACTTCAAACTCTATTAAAACAGACTCGGCAACTAGAAATTCCATATCTAGAAACTCCACAACTAGAAACTGCAAAACTAGAGACTTCACAACTAGAAACTCAACAACTAAAAAATCCACAACTAAAAACTCCACAACTGGAAACTCCACAACTTGAGACTCCGCAACTTGAAAATTCACAACTAGAAACTCCGCTATTAAAAACTCCGCAACTAGAAACTCCGCAACTAAAAACTCCACAACTTAAAACTCCACAACTAGATACTCCACAACTGGAAACTGCACAACTAGATACTTCACAACTGGAAACTCCACAACTAGATACTCCACAACTGGAAACTCCACAACTAGAGACTCCACAACTCGAAACTCCACAACTAGAAACTCCACAACTAAAAACTCCACAACCAGAGACTCTACAGCTTCACAACCAGAAACTCCACAACTGGAAACTCCACAACTAGAGACTCCACAACTTGAAACTCCACAACTAGAGACTCCACAACTTGAAACTCCACAACTTGAGACTCCACAACTAGAAACTCCACAACTTGAAACTCCGCAGCTTGAGACTCCGCAACTAGAAACTCCACAACTAGGGACTCCGCAACTAGAAACTCTACAACTAGAAACTCCGCAACAGGAGACTCTACAACTAGAAAGTCCACAACTAGAAACTCCAAAACGAGAAACTCCACAACTAGAAACTCCACAACTAGAAACTCCGCAACTAGAAACTCCGCAACTAGAGACTCCACAACTAGAAACTCCACAACTAGAAACTCCACAACTACAAACTCCACAAATACAGACTCGGCAACTAGAAATTCCATATCTAGAAACTCCACAACTAGTAACTGCAAAACTAGAGACTTCACAACTAGAAACTCAACAACTAGAAACTCCACAACTAAAAACTCCACAACTGGAAACTCCACAACTTGAGACTCCGCAACTTGAAACTTCACATCTAGAAACTCCGCTATTAAAAACTCCGCAACTAGAAACTCCGCAACTAGAAACTTCACAACTTAAAACTCCACAACTAGATACTCCACAACTGGAAACTCCACAACTAGATACTTCACAACTGGAAACTCCACAACTAGATACTCCACAACTGGAAACTCCACAACTAGATACTTCACAACTGGAAACTCCACAACTAGATACTCCACAACTCGAAACTCCACAACTAGAGACTCCACAACTCGAAACTCCACAACTATAAACTCCACAACTAAAAACTTCACAACCAGAGACTCCACAGCTTCACAACTAGAAACTCCACAACTGGAAACTCCACAACTAGATACTCTGCAACTAGAAACTCCACAACTAGAGACTCCACAACTTGAAACTCCACAACTTGAAACTCCACAACTTGAGACTCCACAACTAGAAACTCCACAACTTGAAACTCCGCAGCTTGAGACTCCGCAACTAGAAACTCCACAACTAGGGACTCCGCAACTAGAAACTCCAAAACTAGAAACTCCACAACTGGAAACTCCACTAGTAGATACTCCACAACTGGAAACTCGGCAACTAGAAACTCCACAACTAGAGACTCCACAACTTGAAACTCCACAACTAGAGACTCTGCAACTAGAAACTCCACAACTTGAAACTCCACAACTGGAAACTCCACAACTAGAAACTCCACAGCTTGAGACTCCGCAACTTGAAACTCCACAACTTGAAACTTCGCAACTAGAAACTCCGCAACTGGGGACTCCACAACTAGAAACTCCACAACTAGAAACTCCACAACTCGAAACTCCACTACTAGATACTCGACAACTGGAAACTCGACAACTAGAAACTCCACATCTAGAGACTCCACAATTTGAAACTCCACAACTAGAGACTCTGCAACTAGAAACTCAACAACTAGGTACTCCACAACTGAACAACTAGAAACTCCACAACTGGAAAATCCACAACTAGATACTCCACAACTAGAAAATCTACAACTAGAAACTCCACAACTATAGACTCCACAACTTGAAACTCCACAAGTTTAAACTCCACAACTTGAGACTCCACAAGTAGAAACTCCACAACTAGAAACTCCACAACTGGAAACTCCCCAACTAGAAACTCCGCAACTAGAAACTCCGCAACAGGAGACTCTAACACTAGAAACTCCACAACTAGAAACTTCAAAACTAGAAACTCCACAACTAGAAACTTCACAACTACAAACTCTGCAACTAGAGACTCCACAACTAGAAACTCCACAACTTGAAACTCCACAGCTAGAAACTCCACAACCAGAAACTCCGCAACTAGAAACTCCACAAATAGAGACTCGGCAACTAGAAATTTCATATCTAGAAACTCCACAACGAGAAACTGTAAAACTAGACTTCACAACTAGAAACTCAACAACTAGAAACTCCACAACTAAAAACTCCACAACTGGAAACTCCACAACTTGAGACTCCGCAACTTGAAACTCCACAACAATAAACTCCGCTATTAAAAACACCGCAACTAGAAACTCCGCAACTAGAAACTCCACAACTTGAAACTCCACAACTAGATACTCCACAACTGGAAACTCCACAACTAGATACTTCACAAATGGAAACTACACAACTAGATACTCCACAACTGGAAACTCCACAACTAGAAACTCCACAACTAGAGACTCCACAACTCGAAACTCCACAACTAGAAACTCCACAACTAGAAACTCCACAACTGGAAACTCCACAACTAGATACTCCGCAACTAGAAACTCCACAACTAGAGACTCCACAACTTGAAACTCCACAACTAGAAACTCCACAACTAGAAACTCTGCAACTAGAGACTCCACAACTAGAAACTCCACAACTAGAAACTCCGCAACTAGAAACTCCACAACTAGAAACTCCACAACTAGAAACTCCACAACTAGAAACTCCACCACTAGAGATTCCGCAACTAGAAACTCCACAACCAGAGACTCCGCAACTAGAAACTCCGCAGCTAGAAACTCCACAAATAGAAACTCCGCAACTAGAAACTCCGCAGCTAGAAACTACACAACTAGAGACTCCACAAATAGAAACTCCACAACTAGAAACTCCACAACTGGAAACTCCCCAACTAGAAACTCCGCAACTAGAAACTCCGCAACAGGAGACTCTACAACTAGAAACTCCACGACTAGAAACTCCAAAACTAGAAACTCCACAACTCGAAACTCCACAACTGGAAACTCCACAACTAGACACTCCACAACTAAAAACTCTTCAACTTGAAACTCCTCAACTAGAAACTCCACAACCAGAAACTTCACAACTAGAAACTCCGCAACAGGAGACTCTACAACTAGAAACTCCACAACTAGAAACTCCAAAACGAGAAACTCCACAACTAGAAACTCCACAACTAGAAACTCCACAACTACAAACTCCACAAATACAGACTCGGCAACTAGAAATTCCATATCTAGAAACTCCACAACTAGTAACTGCAAAACTAGAGACTTCACAACTAGAAACTCAACAACTAGAAACTCCACAACTAAAAACTCCACAACTGGAAACTCCACAACTTGAGACTCCGCAACTTGAAACTTCACATCTAGAAACTCCGCTATTAAAAACTCCGCAACTAGAAACTCCGCAACTAGAAACTTCACAACTTAAAACTCCACAACTAGATACTCCACAACTGGAAACTCCACAACTAGATACTTCACAACTGGAAACTCCACAACTAGATACTCCACAACTGGAAACTCCACAACTAGAGACTCCACAACTAGAAACTCCACAACTAGAAACTCCACAACTAAAAACTCCACAACCAGAGACTCTACAGCTTCACAACTAGAAACTCCACAACTGGAAACTCCACAACTAGATACTCTGCAACTAGAAACTCCACAACTAGAGACTCCAAAACTTGAAACTCCACAACTAGAGACTCTGCAACTAGAAACTCCACAACTCGAAACTCCACAACTGGAAACTCCACAACTAGAAACTCCACAGCTTGAGACTCCGCAACTTGAAACTCCACAACTTGAAACTTCGCAACTAGAAACTCCGCAACTAGGGACTCCACAACTAGAAACTCCACAACTAGAAACTCCACAACTCGAAACTCCACTACTAGATACTCCACAACTGGAAACTCGACAACTAAAAATTCCACATCTAGAGACTCCACAATTTGAAACTCCAAAACTAGAGACTCTGCAACTAGAAACTCAACAACTAGATACTCCACAACTGAAGAACTAGAAACTCCACAACGGGAAAATCCACAACTAGATACTCCACAACTAGAAACTCCACAACTCGAAACTCCACTACTAGATACTCCACAACTGGAAACTCGACAACTAGAAACTCCACATCTAGAGACTCCACAATTTGAAACTCCACAACTAGAGACTCTGCAACTAGAACCTCAACAACTAGGTACTCCACAACTGAACAACTAGAAACTCCACAACTGGAAAATCCACAACTAGATACTCCACAACTAGAAAATCTACAACTAGAAACTCCACAAGTATAGACTCCACAACTTGAAACTCCACAAGTTTAAACTCCACAACTTGAGACTCCACAAGTAGAAACTCCACAACTAGAAACTCCACAACTGGAAACTCCCCAACTAGAAACTCCGCAACTAGAAACTCCGCAACAGGAGACTCTAACACTAGAAACTCCACAACTAGAAACTTCAAAACTAGAAACTCCACAACTAGAAACTTCACAACTAGAAACTCCGCAACTAGAGACTCCACAACTAGAAACTCCACAACTTTAAACTCCACAACTAGAAACTCCACAACCAGAAACTCCACAACTAGAAACTCCGCAACTAGAAACTCCACAAATAGAGACTCGGCAACTAGAAATTTCATATCTAGAAACTCCACAACGAGAAACTGTAAAACTAAACTTCACAACTAGAAACTCAACAACTAGAAACTCCACAACTAAAAACTCCACAACTGGAAACTCCACAACTAGACACTCCACAACTAAAAACTCTTCAACTTGAAACACCTCAACTAGAAACTCCACAACTAGAAACTCCACAAAAGAGACTCCGCGACTTCACAATTACAAACTCCACAACTGGAAACTCCACAAATAGATACTCTGCAACTAGAAACTCCACAACTAGAGACTCCACAACTTGAAACTCCACAACTTTAAACTCCATAACTTGAGACTCCACACCTAGAAACTCCACAACTTGAAACTCCACAGCTTGAGACTCCGCAACTAGAAACTCCACAACTAGGGACTCCACAACTGGAAACTCCACTACTAGATACTCCACAACTGAAAACTCGGCAACTAGAAACTCCACAACTAGAGACTCCACAACTTGAAACTCCAAAACTAGAGACTCTGCAACTAGAAACTCCACAACTCGAAACTCCGCAACTAGAAACTCCGCATCTAGAGACTCCACAACTAGAAACCCCACAACTAGAAACTCCACAACTTCAAACTCTATTAAAACAGACTCGGCAACTAGAAATTCCATATCTAGAAACTCCACAACTAGAAACTGCAAAACTAGAGACTTCACAACTAGAAACTCAACAACTAAAAAATCCACAACTAAAAACTCCACAACTGGAAACTCCACAACTTGAGACTCCGCAACTTGAAAATTCACAACTAGAAACTCCGCTATTAAAAACTCCGCAACTAGAAACTCCGCAACTAAAAACTCCACAACTTAAAACTCCACAACTAGATACTCCACAACTGGAAACTGCACAACTAGATACTTCACAACTGGAAACTCCACAACTAGATACTCCACAACTGGAAACTCCACAACTAGAGACTCCACAACTCGAAACTCCACAACTAGAAACTCCACAACTAAAAACTCCACAACCAGAGACTCTACAGCTTCACAACTAGAAACTCCACAACTGGAAACTCCACAACTAGAGACTCCACAACTTGAAACTCCACAACTAGAGACTCCACAACTTGAAACTCCACAACTTGAGACTCCACAACTAGAAACTCCACAACTTGAAACTCCGCAGCTTGAGACTCCGCAACTAGAAACTCCACAACTAGGGACTCCGCAACTAGAAACTCTACAACTAGAAACTCCGCAACAGGAGACTCTACAACTAGAAAGTCCACAACTAGAAACTCCAAAACGAGAAACTCCACAACTAGAAACTCCACAACTAGAAACTCCGCAACTAGAAACTCCGCAACTAGAGACTCCACAACTAGAAACTCCACAACTAGAAACTCCACAACTACAAACTCCACAAATACAGACTCGGCAACTAGAAATTCCATATCTAGAAACTCCACAACTAGTAACTGCAAAACTAGAGACTTCACAACTAGAAACTCAACAACTAGAAACTCCACAACTAAAAACTCCACAACTGGAAACTCCACAACTTGAGACTCCGCAACTTGAAACTTCACATCTAGAAACTCCGCTATTAAAAACTCCGCAACTAGAAACTCCGCAACTAGAAACTTCACAACTTAAAACTCCACAACTAGATACTCCACAACTGGAAACTCCACAACTAGATACTTCACAACTGGAAACTCCACAACTAGATACTCCACAACTGGAAACTCCACAACTAGAGACTCCACAACTCGAAACTCCACAACTAGAAACTCCACAACTAAAAACTCCACAACCAGAGACTCTACAGCTTCACAACTAGAAACTCCACAACTGGAAACTCCACATCTAGAGACTCCACAATTTGAAACTCCAAAACTTGAGACTCTGCAACTAGAAACTCAACAACTAGATACTCCACAACTGAACAACTAGAAACTCCACAACGGGAAAATCCACAACTAGATACTCCACAACTAGAAACTCCACAACTCGAAACTCCACTACTAGATACTCCACAACTGGAAACTCGACAACTAGAAACTCCACATCTAGAGACTCCACAATTTGAAACTCCACAACTAGAGACTCTGCAACTAGAACCTCAACAACTAGGTACTCCACAAATGAACAACTAGAAACTCCACAACTGGAAAATCCACAACTAGATACTCCACAACTAGAAAATCTACAACTAGAAACTCCACAAGTATAGACTCCACAACTTGAAACTCCACAAGTTTAAACTCCACAACTTGAGACTCCACAAGTAGAAACTCCACAACTAGAAACTCCACAACTGGAAACTCCCCAACTAGAAACTCCACAACTAGAAACTTCACAACTAGAAACTCCACAACCAGAAACTCCACAACTAGAAACTCCGCAACTAGAAACTCCACAAATAGAGACTCGGCAACTAGAAATTTCATATCTAGAAACTCCACAACGAGAAACTGTAAAACTAAACTTCACAACTAGAAACTCAACAACTAGAAACTCCACAACTAAAAACTCCACAACTGGATACTCCACAACTAGACACTCCACAACTAAAAACTCTTCAACTTGAAACACCTCAACTAGAAACTCCACAACTAGAAACTCCACAAAAGAGACTCCGCGACTTCACAATTAGAAACTCCACAACTGGAAACTCCACAAATAGATACTCTGCAACTAGAAACTCCACAACTAGAGACTCCACAACTTGAAACTCCACAACTTTAAACTCCATAACTTGAGACTCCACACCTAGAAACTCCACAACTTGAAACTCCACAGCTTGAGACTCCGCAACTAGAAACTCCACAACTAGGGACTCCACAACTGGAAACTCCACTACTAGATACTCCACAACTGAAAACTCGGCAACTAGAAACTCCACAACTAGAGACTCCACAACTTGAAACTCCAAAACTAGAGACTCTGCAACTAGAAACTCCACAACTCGAAACTCCGCAACTAGAAACTCCGCATCTAGAGACTCCACAACTAGAAACCCCACAACTAGAAACTCCACAACTTCAAACTCTATTAAAACAGACTCGGCAACTAGAAATTCCATATCTAGAAACTCCACAACTAGAAACTGCAAAACTAGAGACTTCACAACTAGAAACTCAACAACTAGAAACTCCACAACTAAAAACTCCACAACTGGAAACTCCACAACTTGAGACTCCGCAACTTGAAAATTCACAACCAGAAACTCCGCTATTAAAAACTCCGCAACTAGAAACTCCGCAACTAAAAACTCCACAACTTAAAACTCCACAACTAGATACTCCACAACTGGAAACTCCACAACTAGATACTTCACAACGGGAAACTCAACAACTAGATACTCCACAACTGGAAACTCCACAACTAGAAACTCCACAACTAGAGACTCCACAACTCGAAACTCCACAACTAGAAACTCCACGACTAGAAACTGCACAACCAGAAACTCCGCAACTCCACAACTAGAAACTCCACAACTGGAGACTCCACAACTAGATACTCTGCAACTAGAAACTCCACAACTAGAGACTCCACAACTTGAAACTCCACAACTTTAAGCTCCACAACTTGAGACTCCACAACTAGAAACTGCGCAACTTGAAACTCCGCAGCTTGAGACTCCGCAACTGGAAATTCCACAACTATGGACTCCGCCACTAGAAACTCCACAGCTAGAAACTCCACAACTGGAAACTCCACTACAAGATACTCCACAACTGGAAACTCGGCAACTAGAAACTCTACGACTAGAGACTCCACAACTTGAAACTCCACAACTAGAAACTCCACAACTCGAAACTCCACTACTAGATACTCCACAACTGGAAACTCCACAACTGGAAACTCCACATCTAGAGACTCCACAACTTGAAACTCCACAACTAGGGACTCTGCAACTAGAAACTCAAACACTAGAGACTGCGCAACTCAACAACTATAAACTCCACAACTGGAAAATCCACAACTAGATACTCCACAACTAGAAAATATACAACTAGAAACTCCACAACTATAGACTCCCCAACTTGAAACTCCACAAGTGTAAACTTCACAACTTGAGACTCCACAACTAGAAACTCCACAACTGAAAACTCCCCAACTAGAAACTCCGCAACTAGAAACTCCGCAACTAGAAACTCCGCAACAGGAGACTCTAACACTAGAAACTCCACAACTAGAAACTTCAAAACTAGAAACTCCACAACTAGAAACTTCACAACTAGAAACTCCGCAACTAGAGACTCCACAACTAGAAACTCCACAACTTTAAACTCCACAACTAGAAACTCCACAACCAGAAACTCCACAACTAGAAACTCCGCAACTAGAAACTCCACAAATAGAGACTCGGCAACTAGAAATTTCATATCTAGAAACTCCACAACGAGAAACTGTAAAACTAAACTTCACAACTAGAAACTCAACAACTAGAAACTCCACAACTAAAAACTCCACAACTGGAAACTCCACAACTAGACACTCCACAACTAAAAACTCTTCAACTTGAAACACCTCAACTAGAAACTCCACAACTAGAAACTCCACAAAAGAGACTCCGCGACTTCACAATTACAAACTCCACAACTGGAAACTCCACAAATAGATACTCTGCAACTAGAAACTCCACAACTAGAGACTCCACAACTTGAAACTCCACAACTTTAAACTCCATAACTTGAGACTCCACACCTAGAAACTCCACAACTTGAAACTCCACAGCTTGAGACTCCGCAACTAGAAACTCCACAACTAGGGACTCCACAACTGGAAACTCCACTACTAGATACTCCACAACTGAAAACTCGGCAACTAGAAACTCCACAACTAGAGACTCCACAACTTGAAACTCCAAAACTAGAGACTCTGCAACTAGAAACTCCACAACTCGAAACTCCGCAACTAGAAACTCCGCATCTAGAGACTCCACAACTAGAAACCCCACAACTAGAAACTCCACAACTTCAAACTCTATTAAAACAGACTCGGCAACTAGAAATTCCATATCTAGAAACTCCACAACTAGAAACTGCAAAACTAGAGACTTCACAACTAGAAACTCAACAACTAAAAAATCCACAACTAAAAACTCCACAACTGGAAACTCCACAACTTGAGACTCCGCAACTTGAAAATTCACAACTAGAAACTCCGCTATTAAAAACTCCGCAACTAGAAACTCCGCAACTAAAAACTCCACAACTTAAAACTCCACAACTAGATACTCCACAACTGGAAACTGCACAACTAGATACTTCACAACTGGAAACTCCACAACTAGATACTCCACAACTGGAAACTCCACAACTAGAGACTCCACAACTCGAAACTCCACAACTAGAAACTCCACAACTAAAAACTCCACAACCAGAGACTCTACAGCTTCACAACTAGAAACTCCACAACTGGAAACTCCACAACTAGAGACTCCACAACTTGAAACTCCACAACTAGAGACTCCACAACTTGAAACTCCACAACTTGAGACTCCACAACTAGAAACTCCACAACTTGAAACTCCGCAGCTTGAGACTCCGCAACTAGAAACTCCACAACTAGGGACTCCGCAACTAGAAACTCTACAACTAGAAACTCCGCAACAGGAGACTCTACAACTAGAAACTCCACAACTAGAAACTCCAAAACGAGAAACTCCACAACTAGAAACTCCACAACTAGAAACTCCGCAACTAGAAACTCCGCAACTAGAGACTCCACAACTAGAAACTCCACAACTAGAAACTCCACAACTACAAACTCCACAAATACAGACTCGGCAACTAGAAATTCCATATCTAGAAACTCCACAACTAGTAACTGCAAAACTAGAGACTTCACAACTAGAAACTCAACAACTAGAAACTCCACAACTAAAAACTCCACAACTGGAAACTCCACAACTTGAGACTCCGCAACTTGAAACTTCACATCTAGAAACTCCGCTATTAAAAACTCCGCAACTAGAAACTCCGCAACTAGAAACTTCACAACTTAAAACTCCACAACTAGATACTCCACAACTGGAAACTCCACAACTAGATACTTCACAACTGGAAACTCCACAACTAGATACTCCACAACTGGAAACTCCACAACTAGAGACTCCACAACTCGAAACTCCACAACTAGAAACTCCACAACTAAAAACTCCACAACCAGAGACTCTACAGCTTCACAACTAGAAACTCCACAACTGGAAACTCCACATCTAGAGACTCCACAATTTGAAACTCCAAAACTTGAGACTCTGCAACTAGAAACTCAACAACTAGATACTCCACAACTGAACAACTAGAAACTCCACAACGGGAAAATCCACAACTAGATACTCCACAACTAGAAACTCCACAACTCGAAACTCCACTACTAGATACTCCACAACTGGAAACTCGACAACTAGAAACTCCACATCTAGAGACTCCACAATTTGAAACTCCACAACTAGAGACTCTGCAACTAGAACCTCAACAACTAGGTACTCCACAACTGAACAACTAGAAACTCCACAACTGGAAAATCCACAACTAGATACTCCACAACTAGAAAATCTACAACTAGAAACTCCACAAGTATAGACTCCACAACTTGAAACTCCACAAGTTTAAACTCCACAACTTGAGACTCCACAAGTAGAAACTCCACAACTAGAAACTCCACAACTGGAAACTCCCCAACTAGAAACTCCGCAACTAGAAACTCCGCAACAGGAGACTCTAACACTAGAAACTCCACAACTAGAAACTTAAAAACTAGAAACTCCACAACTAGAAACTTCACAACTAGAAACTCCACAACCAGAAACTCCACAACTAGAAACTCCGCAACTAGAAACTCCACAAATAGAGACTCGGCAACTAGAAATTTCATATCTAGAAACTCCACAACGAGAAACTGTAAAACTAAACTTCACAACTAGAAACTCAACAACTAGAAACTCCACAACTAAAAACTCCACAACTGGATACTCCACAACTAGACACTCCACAACTAAAAACTCTTCAACTTGAAACACCTCAACTAGAAACTCCACAACTAGAAACTCCACAAAAGAGACTCCGCGACTTCACAATTAGAAACTCCACAACTGGAAACTCCACAAATAGATACTCTGCAACTAGAAACTCCACAACTAGAGACTCCACAACTTGAAACTCCACAACTTTAAACTCCATAACTTGAGACTCCACACCTAGAAACTCCACAACTTGAAACTCCACAGCTTGAGACTCCGCAACTAGAAACTCCACAACTAGGGACTCCACAACTGGAAACTCCACTACTAGATACTCCACAACTGAAAACTCGGCAACTAGAAACTCCACAACTAGAGACTCCACAACTTGAAACTCCAAAACTAGAGACTCTGCAACTAGAAACTCCACAACTCGAAACTCCGCAACTAGAAACTCCGCATCTAGAGACTCCACAACTAGAAACCCCACAACTAGAAACTCCACAACTTCAAACTCTATTAAAACAGACTCGGCAACTAGAAATTCCATATCTAGAAACTCCACAACTAGAAACTGCAAAACTAGAGACTTCACAACTAGAAACTCAACAACTAGAAACTCCACAACTAAAAACTCCACAACTGGAAACTCCACAACTTGAGACTCCGCAACTTGAAAATTCACAACCAGAAACTCCGCTATTAAAAACTCCGCAACTAGAAACTCCGCAACTAAAAACTCCACAACTTAAAACTCCACAACTAGATACTCCACAACTGGAAACTCCACAACTAGATACTTCACAACGGGAAACTCAACAACTAGATACTCCACAACTGGAAACTCCACAACTAGAAACTCCACAACTAGAGACTCCACAACTCGAAACTCCACAACTAGAAACTCCACGACTAGAAACTGCACAACCAGAAACTCCGCAACTCCACAACTAGAAACTCCACAACTGGAGACTCCACAACTAGATACTCTGCAACTAGAAACTCCACAACTAGAGACTCCACAACTTGAAACTCCACAACTTTAAGCTCCACAACTTGAGACTCCACAACTAGAAACTGCGCAACTTGAAACTCCGCAGCTTGAGACTCCGCAACTGGAAATTCCACAACTATGGACTCCGCCACTAGAAACTCCACAGCTAGAAACTCCACAACTGGAAACTCCACTACAAGATACTCCACAACTGGAAACTCGGCAACTAGAAACTCTACGACTAGAGACTCCACAACTTGAAACTCCACAACTAGAAACTCCACAACTCGAAACTCCACTACTAGATACTCCACAACTGGAAACTCCACAACTGGAAACTCCACATCTAGAGACTCCACAACTTGAAACTCCACAACTAGGGACTCTGCAACTAGAAACTCAACAACTAGAGACTGCGCAACTCAACAACTATAAACTCCACAACTGGAAAATCCACAACTAGATACTCCACAACTAGAAAATATACAACTAGAAACTCCACAACTATAGACTCCCCAACTTGAAACTCCACAAGTGTAAACTTCACAACTTGAGACTCCACAACTAGAAACTCCACAACTGAAAACTCCCCAACTAGAAACTCCGCAACTAGAAACTCCGCAACAGGAGACTCTACAACTAGAAACTCCACAACTAGAAACTCCAAAACGAGAAACTCCACAACTAGAAACTCCACAAGTTTAAAGTCCACAACTTGAGACTCCACAACTAGAAACTCTACAACTTGAAACTCCTCAACTAGAAACTCCACAACCAGAAACTCCACAACTAGACACTCCACAACTAAAAACTCTTCAACTTGAAACACCTCAACTTGAAACTCCACAACTAGAAACTCCACAAAAGAGACTCCGCGACTTCACAATTACAAACTCCACAACTGGAAACTCCACAAATAGATACTCTGCAACTAGAAACTCCACAACTAGAGACTCCACAACTTGAAACTCCACAACTTTAAACTCCATAACTTGAGACTCCACACCTAGAAACTCCACAACTTGAAACTCCACAGCTTGAGACTCCGCAACTAGAAACTCCACAACTAGGGACTCCACAACTGGAAACTCCACTACTAGATACTCCACAACTGAAAACTCGGCAACTAGAAACTCCACAACTAGAGACTCCACAACTTGAAACTCCAAAACTAGAGACTCTGCAACTAGAAACTCCACAACTCGAAACTCCGCAACTAGAAACTCCGCATCTAGAGACTCCACAACTAGAAACCCCACAACTAGAAACTCCACAACTTCAAACTCTATTAAAACAGACTCGGCAACTAGAAATTCCATATCTAGAAACTCCACAACTAGAAACTGCAAAACTAGAGACTTCACAACTAGAAACTCAACAACTAAAAAATCCACAACTAAAAACTCCACAACTGGAAACTCCACAACTTGAGACTCCGCAACTTGAAAATTCACAACTAGAAACTCCGCTATTAAAAACTCCGCAACTAGAAACTCCGCAACTAAAAACTCCACAACTTAAAACTCCACAACTAGATACTCCACAACTGGAAACTGCACAACTAGATACTTCACAACTGGAAACTCCACAACTAGATACTCCACAACTGGAAACTCCACAACTAGAGACTCCACAACTCGAAACTCCACAACTAGAAACTCCACAACTAAAAACTCCACAACCAGAGACTCTACAGCTTCACAACTAGAAACTCCACAACTGGAAACTCCACAACTAGAGACTCCACAACTTGAAACTCCACAACTAGAGACTCCACAACTTGAAACTCCACAACTTGAGACTCCACAACTAGAAACTCCACAACTTGAAACTCCGCAGCTTGAGACTCCGCAACTAGAAACTCCACAACTAGGGACTCCGCAACTAGAAACTCTACAACTAGAAACTCCGCAACAGGAGACTCTACAACTAGAAACTCCACAACTAGAAACTCCAAAACGAGAAACTCCACAACTAGAAACTCCACAACTAGAAACTCCGCAACTAGAAACTCCGCAACTAGAGACTCCACAACTAGAAACTCCACAACTAGAAACTCCACAACTACAAACTCCACAAATACAGACTCGGCAACTAGAAATTCCATATCTAGAAACTCCACAACTAGTAACTGCAAAACTAGAGACTTCACAACTAGAAACTCAACAACTAGAAACTCCACAACTAAAAACTCCACAACTGGAAACTCCACAACTTGAGACTCCGCAACTTGAAACTTCACATCTAGAAACTCCGCTATTAAAAACTCCGCAACTAGAAACTCCGCAACTAGAAACTTCACAACTTAAAACTCCACAACTAGATACTCCACAACTGGAAACTCCACAACTAGATACTTCACAACTGGAAACTCCACAACTAGATACTCCACAACTGGAAACTCCACAACTAGAGACTCCACAACTCGAAACTCCACAACTAGAAACTCCACAACTAAAAACTCCACAACCAGAGACTCTACAGCTTCACAACTAGAAACTCCACAACTGGAAACTCCACATCTAGAGACTCCACAATTTGAAACTCCAAAACTTGAGACTCTGCAACTAGAAACTCAACAACTAGATACTCCACAACTGAACAACTAGAAACTCCACAACGGGAAAATCCACAACTAGATACTCCACAACTAGAAACTCCACAACTCGAAACTCCACTACTAGATACTCCACAACTGGAAACTCGACAACTAGAAACTCCACATCTAGAGACTCCACAATTTGAAACTCCACAACTAGAGACTCTGCAACTAGAACCTCAACAACTAGGTACTCCACAACTGAACAACTAGAAACTCCACAACTGGAAAATCCACAACTAGATACTCCACAACTAGAAAATCTACAACTAGAAACTCCACAAGTATAGACTCCACAACTTGAAACTCCACAAGTTTAAACTCCACAACTTGAGACTCCACAAGTAGAAACTCCACAACTAGAAACTCCACAACTGGAAACTCCCCAACTAGAAACTCCGCAACTAGAAACTCCGCAACAGGAGACTCTAACACTAGAAACTCCACAACTAGAAACTTAAAAACTAGAAACTCCACAACTAGAAACTTCACAACTAGAAACTCCACAACCAGAAACTCCACAACTAGAAACTCCGCAACTAGAAACTCCACAAATAGAGACTCGGCAACTAGAAATTTCATATCTAGAAACTCCACAACGAGAAACTGTAAAACTAAACTTCACAACTAGAAACTCAACAACTAGAAACTCCACAACTAAAAACTCCACAACTGGATACTCCACAACTAGACACTCCACAACTAAAAACTCTTCAACTTGAAACACCTCAACTAGAAACTCCACAACTAGAAACTCCACAAAAGAGACTCCGCGACTTCACAATTAGAAACTCCACAACTGGAAACTCCACAAATAGATACTCTGCAACTAGAAACTCCACAACTAGAGACTCCACAACTTGAAACTCCACAACTTTAAACTCCATAACTTGAGACTCCACACCTAGAAACTCCACAACTTGAAACTCCACAGCTTGAGACTCCGCAACTAGAAACTCCACAACTAGGGACTCCACAACTGGAAACTCCACTACTAGATACTCCACAACTGAAAACTCGGCAACTAGAAACTCCACAACTAGAGACTCCACAACTTGAAACTCCAAAACTAGAGACTCTGCAACTAGAAACTCCACAACTCGAAACTCCGCAACTAGAAACTCCGCATCTAGAGACTCCACAACTAGAAACCCCACAACTAGAAACTCCACAACTTCAAACTCTATTAAAACAGACTCGGCAACTAGAAATTCCATATCTAGAAACTCCACAACTAGAAACTGCAAAACTAGAGACTTCACAACTAGAAACTCAACAACTAGAAACTCCACAACTAAAAACTCCACAACTGGAAACTCCACAACTTGAGACTCCGCAACTTGAAAATTCACAACCAGAAACTCCGCTATTAAAAACTCCGCAACTAGAAACTCCGCAACTAAAAACTCCACAACTTAAAACTCCACAACTAGATACTCCACAACTGGAAACTCCACAACTAGATACTTCACAACGGGAAACTCAACAACTAGATACTCCACAACTGGAAACTCCACAACTAGAAACTCCACAACTAGAGACTCCACAACTCGAAACTCCACAACTAGAAACTCCACGACTAGAAACTGCACAACCAGAAACTCCGCAACTCCACAACTAGAAACTCCACAACTGGAGACTCCACAACTAGATACTCTGCAACTAGAAACTCCACAACTAGAGACTCCACAACTTGAAACTCCACAACTTTAAGCTCCACAACTTGAGACTCCACAACTAGAAACTGCGCAACTTGAAACTCCGCAGCTTGAGACTCCGCAACTGGAAATTCCACAACTATGGACTCCGCCACTAGAAACTCCACAGCTAGAAACTCCACAACTGGAAACTCCACTACAAGATACTCCACAACTGGAAACTCGGCAACTAGAAACTCTACGACTAGAGACTCCACAACTTGAAACTCCACAACTAGAAACTCCACAACTCGAAACTCCACTACTAGATACTCCACAACTGGAAACTCCACAACTGGAAACTCCACATCTAGAGACTCCACAACTTGAAACTCCACAACTAGGGACTCTGCAACTAGAAACTCAACAACTAGAGACTGCGCAACTCAACAACTATAAACTCCACAACTGGAAAATCCACAACTAGATACTCCACAACTAGAAAATATACAACTAGAAACTCCACAACTATAGACTCCCCAACTTGAAACTCCACAAGTGTAAACTTCACAACTTGAGACTCCACAACTAGAAACTCCACAACTGAAAACTCCCCAACTAGAAACTCCGCAACTAGAAACTCCGCAACAGGAGACTCTACAACTAGAAACTCCACAACTAGAAACTCCAAAACGAGAAACTCCACAACTAGAAACTCCACAAGTTTAAAGTCCACAACTTGAGACTCCACAACTAGAAACTCTACAACTTGAAACTCCTCAACTAGAAACTCCACAACCAGAAACTCCACAACTAGACACTCCACAACTAAAAACTCTTCAACTTGAAACACCTCAACTTGAAACTCCACAACTAGAAACTCCACAAAAGAGACTCCGCGACTTCACAATTACAAACTCCACAACTGGAAACTCCACAAATAGATACTCTGCAACTAGAAACTCCACAACTAGAGACTCCACAACTTGAAACTCCACAACTTTAAACTCCATAACTTGAGACTCCACACCTAGAAACTCCACAACTTGAAACTCCACAGCTTGAGACTCCGCAACTAGAAACTCCACAACTAGGGACTCCACAACTGGAAACTCCACTACTAGATACTCCACAACTGAAAACTCGGCAACTAGAAACTCCACAACTAGAGACTCCACAACTTGAAACTCCAAAACTAGAGACTCTGCAACTAGAAACTCCACAACTCGAAACTCCGCAACTAGAAACTCCGCATCTAGAGACTCCACAACTAGAAACCCCACAACTAGAAACTCCACAACTTCAAACTCTATTAAAACAGACTCGGCAACTAGAAATTCCATATCTAGAAACTCCACAACTAGAAACTGCAAAACTAGAGACTTCACAACTAGAAACTCAACAACTAAAAAATCCACAACTAAAAACTCCACAACTGGAAACTCCACAACTTGAGACTCCGCAACTTGAAAATTCACAACTAGAAACTCCGCTATTAAAAACTCCGCAACTAGAAACTCCGCAACTAAAAACTCCACAACTTAAAACTCCACAACTAGATACTCCACAACTGGAAACTGCACAACTAGATACTTCACAACTGGAAACTCCACAACTAGATACTCCACAACTGGAAACTCCACAACTAGAGACTCCACAACTCGAAACTCCACAACTAGAAACTCCACAACTAAAAACTCCACAACCAGAGACTCTACAGCTTCACAACTAGAAACTCCACAACTGGAAACTCCACAACTAGAGACTCCACAACTTGAAACTCCACAACTAGAGACTCCACAACTTGAAACTCCACAACTTGAGACTCCACAACTAGAAACTCCACAACTTGAAACTCCGCAGCTTGAGACTCCGCAACTAGAAACTCCACAACTAGGGACTCCGCAACTAGAAACTCTACAACTAGAAACTCCGCAACAGGAGACTCTACAACTAGAAACTCCACAACTAGAAACTCCAAAACGAGAAACTCCACAACTAGAAACTCCACAACTAGAAACTCCGCAACTAGAAACTCCGCAACTAGAGACTCCACAACTAGAAACTCCACAACTAGAAACTCCACAACTACAAACTCCACAAATACAGACTCGGCAACTAGAAATTCCATATCTAGAAACTCCACAACTAGTAACTGCAAAACTAGAGACTTCACAACTAGAAACTCAACAACTAGAAACTCCACAACTAAAAACTCCACAACTGGAAACTCCACAACTTGAGACTCCGCAACTTGAAACTTCACATCTAGAAACTCCGCTATTAAAAACTCCGCAACTAGAAACTCCGCAACTAGAAACTTCACAACTTAAAACTCCACAACTAGATACTCCACAACTGGAAACTCCACAACTAGATACTTCACAACTGGAAACTCCACAACTAGATACTCCACAACTGGAAACTCCACAACTAGAGACTCCACAACTCGAAACTCCACAACTAGAAACTCCACAACTAAAAACTCCACAACCAGAGACTCTACAGCTTCACAACTAGAAACTCCACAACTGGAAACTCCACATCTAGAGACTCCACAATTTGAAACTCCAAAACTTGAGACTCTGCAACTAGAAACTCAACAACTAGATACTCCACAACTGAACAACTAGAAACTCCACAACGGGAAAATCCACAACTAGATACTCCACAACTAGAAACTCCACAACTCGAAACTCCACTACTAGATACTCCACAACTGGAAACTCGACAACTAGAAACTCCACATCTAGAGACTCCACAATTTGAAACTCCACAACTAGAGACTCTGCAACTAGAACCTCAACAACTAGGTACTCCACAACTGAACAACTAGAAACTCCACAACTGGAAAATCCACAACTAGATACTCCACAACTAGAAAATCTACAACTAGAAACTCCACAAGTATAGACTCCACAACTTGAAACTCCACAAGTTTAAACTCCACAACTTGAGACTCCACAAGTAGAAACTCCACAACTAGAAACTCCACAACTGGAAACTCCCCAACTAGAAACTCCGCAACTAGAAACTCCGCAACAGGAGACTCTAACACTAGAAACTCCACAACTAGAAACTTAAAAACTAGAAACTCCACAACTAGAAACTTCACAACTAGAAACTCCACAACCAGAAACTCCACAACTAGAAACTCCGCAACTAGAAACTCCACAAATAGAGACTCGGCAACTAGAAATTTCATATCTAGAAACTCCACAACGAGAAACTGTAAAACTAAACTTCACAACTAGAAACTCAACAACTAGAAACTCCACAACTAAAAACTCCACAACTGGATACTCCACAACTAGACACTCCACAACTAAAAACTCTTCAACTTGAAACACCTCAACTAGAAACTCCACAACTAGAAACTCCACAAAAGAGACTCCGCGACTTCACAATTAGAAACTCCACAACTGGAAACTCCACAAATAGATACTCTGCAACTAGAAACTCCACAACTAGAGACTCCACAACTTGAAACTCCACAACTTTAAACTCCATAACTTGAGACTCCACACCTAGAAACTCCACAACTTGAAACTCCACAGCTTGAGACTCCGCAACTAGAAACTCCACAACTAGGGACTCCACAACTGGAAACTCCACTACTAGATACTCCACAACTGAAAACTCGGCAACTAGAAACTCCACAACTAGAGACTCCACAACTTGAAACTCCAAAACTAGAGACTCTGCAACTAGAAACTCCACAACTCGAAACTCCGCAACTAGAAACTCCGCATCTAGAGACTCCACAACTAGAAACCCCACAACTAGAAACTCCACAACTTCAAACTCTATTAAAACAGACTCGGCAACTAGAAATTCCATATCTAGAAACTCCACAACTAGAAACTGCAAAACTAGAGACTTCACAACTAGAAACTCAACAACTAGAAACTCCACAACTAAAAACTCCACAACTGGAAACTCCACAACTTGAGACTCCGCAACTTGAAAATTCACAACCAGAAACTCCGCTATTAAAAACTCCGCAACTAGAAACTCCGCAACTAAAAACTCCACAACTTAAAACTCCACAACTAGATACTCCACAACTGGAAACTCCACAACTAGATACTTCACAACGGGAAACTCAACAACTAGATACTCCACAACTGGAAACTCCACAACTAGAAACTCCACAACTAGAGACTCCACAACTCGAAACTCCACAACTAGAAACTCCACGACTAGAAACTGCACAACCAGAAACTCCGCAACTCCACAACTAGAAACTCCACAACTGGAGACTCCACAACTAGATACTCTGCAACTAGAAACTCCACAACTAGAGACTCCACAACTTGAAACTCCACAACTTTAAGCTCCACAACTTGAGACTCCACAACTAGAAACTGCGCAACTTGAAACTCCGCAGCTTGAGACTCCGCAACTGGAAATTCCACAACTATGGACTCCGCCACTAGAAACTCCACAGCTAGAAACTCCACAACTGGAAACTCCACTACAAGATACTCCACAACTGGAAACTCGGCAACTAGAAACTCTACGACTAGAGACTCCACAACTTGAAACTCCACAACTAGAAACTCCACAACTCGAAACTCCACTACTAGATACTCCACAACTGGAAACTCCACAACTGGAAACTCCACATCTAGAGACTCCACAACTTGAAACTCCACAACTAGGGACTCTGCAACTAGAAACTCAACAACTAGAGACTGCGCAACTCAACAACTATAAACTCCACAACTGGAAAATCCACAACTAGATACTCCACAACTAGAAAATATACAACTAGAAACTCCACAACTATAGACTCCCCAACTTGAAACTCCACAAGTGTAAACTTCACAACTTGAGACTCCACAACTAGAAACTCCACAACTGAAAACTCCCCAACTAGAAACTCCGCAACTAGAAACTCCGCAACAGGAGACTCTACAACTAGAAACTCCACAACTAGAAACTCCAAAACGAGAAACTCCACAACTAGAAACTCCACAAGTTTAAAGTCCACAACTTGAGACTCCACAACTAGAAACTCTACAACTTGAAACTCCTCAACTAGAAACTCCACAACCAGAAACTCCACAACTAGAAACCCGCAACTAGAAACTCCGCAACTAGAGACTCCACAACTAGAAACTCCACAACTAGAAACTCCACAACTACAAACTCCACAAATACAGACTCGGCAACTAGAAATTCCATATCTAGAAACTCCACAACTAGTAACTGCAAAACTAGAGACTTCACAACTAGAAACTCAACAACTAGAAACTCCACAACTAAAAACTCCACAACTGGAAACTCCACAACTTGAGACTCCGCAACTTGAAACTTCACAACTAGAAACTCCGCTATTAAAAACTCCGCAACTAGAAACTCCGCAACTAGAAACTTCACAACTTAAAACTCCACAACTAGATACTCCACAACTGGAAACTCCACAACTAGATACTTCACAACTGGAAACTCCACAACTAGATACTCCACAACTGGAAACTCCACAACTAGAGACTCCACAACTCGAAACTCCACAACTAGAAACTCCACAACTAAAAACTTCACAACCAGAGACTCCACAGCTTCACAACTAGAAACTCCACAACTAGATACTCTGCAACTAGAAACTCCACAACTAGAGACTCCACAACTTGAAACTCCACAACTTGAAACTCCACAACTTGAGACTCCACAACTAGAAACTCCACAACTTGAAACTCCGCAGCTTGAGACTCCGCAACTAGAAACTCCACAACTAGGGACTCCGCAACTAGAAACTCCACAACTAGAAACTCCACAACTGGAAACTCCACTACTAGATACTCCACAACTGGAAACTCGGCAACTAGAAACTCCACAACTAGAGACTCCACAACTTGAAACTCCACAACCAGAGACTCTGCAACTAGAAACTCCACAACTTGAAACTCCACAACTGGAAACTCCACAACTAGAAACTCCACAGCTTGAGACTCCGCAACTTGAAACTCCACAACTTGAAACTTCGCAACTAGAAACTCTGCAACTAGGGACTCCACAACTAGAAACTCCACAACTAGAAACTCCACAACTCGAAACTCCACTACTAGATACTCCACAACTGGAAACTCGACAACTAGAAACTCCACATCTGGAGACACCACAATTTGAAACTCCACAACTAGAGACTCTGCAACTAGAAACTCAACAACTAGGTACTCCACAACTGAACAACTAGAAACTCCACAACTGGAAAATCCACAACTAGATACTCCACAACTAGAAAATCTACAACTAGAAACTCCACAACTATAGACTCCACAACTTGAAACTCCACAAGTTTAAACTCCACAACTTGAGACTCCACAAGTAGAAACTCCACAACTAGAAACTCCACAACTGGAAACTCCCCAACTAGAAACTCCGCAACTAGAAACTCCGCAACAGGAGACTCTAACACTAGAAACTCCACAACTAGAAACTTCAAAACTAGAAACTCCACAACTAGAAACTTCACAACTAGAAACTCCGCAACTAGAGACTCCACAACTAGAAACTCCACAACTTGAAACTCCACAGCTAGAAACTCCACAACCAGAAACTCCGCAACTAGAAACTCCACAAATAGAGACTCGGCAACAAGAAATTTCATATCTAGAAACTCCACAACGAGAAACTGTAAAACTAGACTTCACAACTAGAAACTCAACAACTAGAAACTCCACAACTAAAAACTCCACAACTGGAAACTCCACAACTTGAGACTCCGCAACTTGAAACTCCACAACAATAAACTCCGCTATTAAAAACTCCGCAACTAGAAACTCCGCAACTAGAAACTCCACAACTTGAAACTCCACAACTAGATACTCCACAACTGGAAACTCCACAACTAGATACTTCACAAATGGAAACTACACAACTAGATACTCCACAACTGGAAACTCCACAACTAGAGACTCCACAACTCGAAACTCCACAACTAGAAACTCCACAACTAGAAACTCCACAACTGGAAACTCCACAACTAGATACTCCGCAACTAGAAACTCCACAACTAGAGACTCCACAACTTGAAACTCCACAACTAGAAACTCCACAACTAGAAACTCTGCAACTAGAGACTCCACAACTAGAAACTCCACAACTAGAAACTCCGCAACTAGAAACTCCACAACTAGAAACTCCACAACTAGAAACTCCACAACTAGAAACTCCACAACTAGAGATTACGCAACTAGAAACTCCACAACCAGAGACTCCGCAACTAGAAACTCCGCACCTAGAAACTCCACAAATAGAAACTCCGCAACTAGAAACTCCGCAGCTAGAAACTACACAACTAGAGACTCCACAAATAGAAACTCCACAACTAGAAACTCCACAACTGGAAACTCCCCAACTAGAAACTCCGCAACTAGAAACTCCGCAACAGGAGACTCTACAACTAGAAACTCCACGACTAGAAACTCCAAAACTAGAAACTCCACAACTCGAAACTCCACAACTGGAAACTCCACAACTAGACACTCCACAACTAAAAACTCTTCAACTTGAAACTCCTCAACTAGAAACTCCACAACCAGAAACTTCACAACTAGAAACTCCGCAACAGGAGACTCTACAACTAGAAACTCCACAACTAGAAACTCCAAAACGAGAAACTCCACAACTAGAAACTCCACAAGTTTAAAGTCCACAACTTGAGACTCCACAACTAGAAACTCCACAACTTGAAACTCCTCAACTAGAAACTCCACAACCAGAAACTCCACAACTAGAAACTCCGCAACTAGAAACTCCGCAACTAGAGACTCCACAACTAGAAACTCCACAACTAGAAACTCCACAACTACAAACTCCACAAATACAGACTCGGCAACTAGAAATTCCATATCTAGAAACTCCACAACTAGTAACTGCAAAACTAGAGACTTCACAACTAGAAACTCAACAACTAGAAACTCCACAACTAAAAACTCCACAACTGGAAACTCCACAACTTGAGACTCCGCAACTTGAAACTTCACATCTAGAAACTCCGCTATTAAAAACTCCGCAACTAGAAACTCCGCAACTAGAAACTTCACAACTTAAAACTCCACAACTAGATACTCCACAACTGGAAACTCCACAACTAGATACTTCACAACTGGAAACTCCACAACTAGATACTCCACAACTGGAAACTCCACAACTAGAGACTCCGCAACTCGAAACTCCACAACTAGAAACTCCACAACTAAAAACTTCACAACCAGAGACTCCACAGCTTCACAACTAGAAACTCCACAACTGGAAACTCCACAACTAGATACTCTGCAACTAGAAACTCCACAACTAGAGACTCCACAACTTGAAACTCCACAACTTCAAACTCCACAACTTGAGACTCCACAACTAGAAACTCCACAACTTGAAACTCCGCAGCTTGAGACTCCGCAACTAGAAACTCCACAACTAGGGACTCCGCAACTAGAAACTCCACATCTGGAAACTCCACTACTAGATACTCCACAACTGGAAACTCGGCAACTAGAAACTCCACAACTAGAGACTCCACAACTTGAAACTCCACAACTAGAGACTCTGCAACTAGAAACTCCACAACTTGAAACTCCACAACTGGAAACTCCACAACTAGAAACTCCACAGCTTGAGACTCCGCAACTTGAAACTCCACAACTTGAAACTTCGCAACTAGAAACTCCGCAACTAGGGACTCCACAACTAGAAACTCCACAACTAGAAACTCCACAACTCGAAACTCCACTACTAGATACTCCACAACTGGAAACTCGACTACTAGAAACTCCACATCTAGAGACTCCACAATTTGAAACTCCACAACTAGAGACTCTGCAACTAGAAACTCAACAACTAGGTACTCCACAACTGAACAACTAGAAACTCCAAAACTGGAAAATCCACAACTAGATACTCCACAACTAGAAAATCTACAACTAGAAACTCCACAACTATAGACTCCAGAACTTGAAACTCCACAAGTTTAAACTCCACAACTTGAGACTCCACAAGTAGAAACTCCACAACTAGAAACTCCACAACTGGAAACTCCCCAACTAGAAACTCCGCAACTAGAAACTCCGCAACAGGAGACTCTAACACTAGAAACTCCACAACTAGAAACTTCAAAACTAGAAACTCCACAACTAGAAACTTCACAACTAGAAACTCCGCAACTAGAGACTCCACAACTAGAAACTCCACAACTTGAAACTCCACAACTAGAAACTCCACAACCAGAAACTCCACAACTAGAAACTCCGCAACTAGAAACTCCACAAATAGAGACTCGGCAACTAGAAATTTCATATCTAGAAACTCCACAACGAGAAACTGTAAAACTAGACTTCACAACTAGAAACTCAAAAACTAGAAACTCCACAACTAAAAACTCCACAACTGGAAACTCCACAAGTTGAGACTTCGCAACTTGAAACTCCACAACAATAAACTCCGCTATTAAAAACTCCGCAACTAGAAACTCCGCAACAAGAAACTCCACAACTTGAAACTCCACAACTAGATACTCCACAACTGGAAACTCCACAACTAGATACTTCACAAATGGAAACTCCACAACTAGATACTCCACAACTGGAAACTCCACAACTAGAAACTCCACAACTAGAGACTCCACAACTCGGAACTCCACAACTAGAAACTCCACAACTAGAAACTCCACAACTGGAAACTCCACAACTAGATACTCCGCAACTAGAAACTCCACAACTAGAGACTCCACAACTTGAAACTCCACAACTAGAAACTCCACAACTAGAAACTCTGCAACTAGAGACTCCACAACTAGAAACTCCACAACTAGAAACTCCGCAACTAGAAACTCCACAACTAGAAACTCCACAACTAGAAACTCCACAACTAGAGATTCCGCAACTAGAAACTCTACAACCAGAGACTCCGCAACTAGAAACTCCGCAGCTAGAAACTCCCCAACTAGAAACTCCGCAACTAGAAACTCCGCAACAGGAGACTCTACAACTAGAAACTCCACGACTAGAAACTCCAAAACTAGAAACTCCACAACTCGAAACTCCACAACTGGAAACTCCACAACTAGACACTCCACAACTAAAAACTCTTCAACTTGAAACTCCTCAACTAGAAACTCCAACACCAGAAACTTCCCAACTAGAAACTCCGCAACAGGAGACTCTACAACTAGAAACTCCACAACTAGAAACTCCAAAACGAGAAACTCCACAACTAGAAACTCCACAAGTTTAAAGTCCACAACTTGAGACTCCACAACTAGAAACTCCACAACCAGAAACTCCACAACTAGAAACTCCGCAACTAGAAACTCCGCAACTAGAAACTCCACAACTAGAAACTCCACAACTAGAAACTCCACAACTAGAGATTCCGCAACTAGAAACTCCACAACCAGAGACTCCGCAACTAGAAACTCCGCAGCTAGAAACTCCACAAATAGAAACTCCGCAACTAGAAACTCCGCAGCTAGAAACTACACAACTAGAGACTCCACAAATAGAAACTCCACAACTAGAAACTCCACAACTGGAAACTCCCCAACTAGAAACTCCGCAACTAGAAACTCCGCAACAGGAGACTCTACAACTAGAAACTCCACGACTAGAAACTCCAAAACTAGAAACTCCACAACTCGAAACTCCACAACTGGAAACTCCACAACTAGACACTCCACAACTAAAACTCTTCAACTTGAAACTCCTCAACTAGAAACTCCACAACCAGAAACTTCACAACAAGAAACTCCGCAACTAGAAACTCTGCAACAGGAGACTCTACAACTAGAAGCTCCACAACTAGAAACTCCAAAACGAGAAACTCCACAACTAGAAACTCCACAAGTTTAAAGTCCACAACTTGAGACTCCACAACTAGAAACTCCACAACTTGAAACTCCTCAACTAGAAACTCCACAACCAGAAACTCCACAACTAGAAACTCCGCAACTAGAAACTCCGCAACTAGAGACTCCACAACTAGAAACTCCACAACTAGAAACTCCACAACTACAAACTCCACAAATACAGACTCGGCAACTAGAAATTCCATATCTAGAAACTCCACAACTAGTAACTGCAAAACTAGAGACTTCACAACTAGAAACTCAACAACTAGAAACTCCACAACTAAAAACTCCACAACTGGAAACTCCAAAACTTGAGACTCCGCAACTTGAAACTTCACATCTAGAAACTCCGCTATTAAAAACTCCGCAACTAGAAACTCCGCAACTAGAATCTTCACAACTTAAAACTCCACAACTAGATACTCAACAACTGGAAACTCCACAACTAGATACTTCACAACTGGAAACTCCACAACTAGATACTCCACAACTGGAAACTCCACAACTAGAGACTCCACAACTCGAAACTCCACAACTAGAAACTCCACAACTAAAAACTCCACAACCAGAGACTCCACAGCTTCACAACTAGAAACTCCACAACTGGAAACTACACAACTAGATACTCTGCAACTAGAAACTCCACAACTAGAGACTCCACAACTTGAAACTCCACAACTTGAAACTCCACAACTTGAGACTCCACAACTAGAAACTCCACAACTTGAAACTCCGCAGCTTGAGACTCCGCAACTAGAAACTCCACAACTAGGGACTCCGCAACTAGAAACTCCACAACTAGAAACTCCACAACTGGAAACTCTACTACTAGATACTCCACAACTGGAAACTCGGCAACTAGAAACTCCACAACTAGAGACTCCACAACTAGAAACTCCGCAACTAGAGACTCCACAACTAGAAACCCCACAACTAGAAACTCCACAACTTGAAACTCCATGAAAACAGACTCGGCAACTAGAAATTCCATATCTAGAAACTCCACAACTAGAAACTGCAAAACTAGAGACTTAACAACTAGAAACTCAACAACTAGAAACTCCACAACTAAAAATTCCACAACTGGAAACTGCACAACTTGAGACTCCGCAACTTGAAAATTCACAACTAGAAACTCCGCTATTAAAAACTCCGCAACTAGAAACTCCGCAACTAAAAACTCCACAACTTAAAACTCCACAACTAGATACTCCACAACTGGAAACTCCACAACTAGATACTTCACAACGGGAAACTCAACAACTAGATACTCCGCAACTGGAAACTCCACAACTAGAAACTCCACAACTAGAGACTCCACAACTCGAAACTCCACAACTAGAAACTCCACGAATAGAAACTCCACAACCAGAAACTCCACAAGTTTAAAGTCCACAACTTGAGACTCCACAACTAGAAACTCCACAACTTGAAACTCCTCAACTAGAAACTCCACAACTAGAAACTCCACAACTAGAGACTCTGCAACTAGAAACTCAACAACTAGATACTCCACAACTGAACAACTAGAAACTCCACAACGGAAAATCCACAACTAGATACTCCACAACTAGAAAATCTACAACTAGAAACTCCACAACTATAGACTCCACAACTTGAAACTCCACAAGTTTAAACTCCACAACTTGAGACTCCACAAGTAGAAACTCCACAATTAGAAACTCCACAACTGGAAACTCCCCAACTAGAAACTCCGCAACTAGAAACTCCGCAACAGGAGACTCTAACACTAGAAACTCCACAACTAGAAACTTCACAACTAGAAACTCCGCAACTAGAGACTCCACAACTAGAAACTCCACAACTTGAAACTCCACAACTAGAAACTCCACAACCAGAAACTCCACAACTAGAAACTCCGCAACTAGAAACTCCACAAATAGAGACTCGGCAACTAGAAATTTCATAACTAGAAACTCCACAACGAGAAACTGTAAAACTAGACTTCACAACTAGAAACTCAACAACTAGAAACTCCACAACTAAAAACTCCACAACTGGAAACTCCACAACTTGAGACTCCGCAACTTGAAACTCCACAACAATAAACTCCGCTATTAAAAACTCCGCAACTAGAAACTCCGCAACTAGAAACTCCACAACTTGAAACTCCACAACTAGATACTCCACAACTGGAAACTCCACAACTAGATACTTCACAAATGGAAACTCCACAACTAGATACTCCACAACTGGAAACTCCACAACTAGAAACTCCACAACTAGAGACTCCACAACTCGAAACTCCACAACTAGAAACTCCACAACTAGAAACTCCACAACTGGAAACTCCACAACAAGATACTCCGCAACTAGAAACTCCACAACTAGGGACTCCGCAACTAGAAACTCCACAACTAGAAACTCCACAACTGGAAACTCCACTACTAGATACTCCACAACTGGAAACTCGGCAACTAGAAACTCCACAACTAGAGACTCCACAACTTGAAACTCCACAACTAGAGACTCTGCAACTAGAAACTCCACAACTAGAAACTCCACAGCTTGAGACTCCGCAACTTGAAACTCCACAAATTGAAACTTCGCAACTAGAAACTCCGCAACTAGGGACTCCACAACTAGAAACTCCACAACTAGAAACTCCACAACTCGAAACTCCACTACTAGATACTCCACAACTGGAAACTCGACAACTAGAAACTCCACATCTAGAGACTCCACAATTTGAAACTCCACAACTAGAGACTCTGCAACTAGAAACTCAACAAATAGGTACTCCACAACTGAACAACTAGAAACTCCACAACTGGAAAATCCACAACTAGATACTCCACAACTATAAAATCTACAACTAGAAACTCCACAACTATAGACTCCACAACTTGAAACTCCACAAGTTTAAACTCCACAACTTGAGACTCCACAAGTAGAAACTCCACAACTAGAAACTCCACAACTGGAAACTCCCCAACTAGAAACTCCGCAACTAGAAACTCCGCAACAGGAGACTCTAACACTAGAAACTCCACAACTAGAAACTTCAAAACTAGAAACTCCACAACTAGAAACTTCACAACTAGAAACTCCGCAACTAGAGACTCCACAACTAGAAACTCCACAACTTGAAACTCCACACCTAGAAACTCCACAACCAGAAACTCCACAACTAGAAACTCCGCAACTAGAAACTCCACAAATAGAGACTCGGCAACTAGAAATTTCATATCTAGAAACTCCACAACGAGAAACTGTAAAACTAGACTTCACAACTAGAAACTCAACAATTAGAAACTCCACAACTAAAAACTCCACAACTGGAAACTCCACAACTTGAGACTCCGCAACTTGAAACTCCACAACAATAAACTCCGCTATTAAAAACTCCGCAACTAGAAACTCCGCAACTAGAAACTCCACAACTTGAAACTCCACAACTAGATACTCCACAACTGGAAACTCCACAACTAGATACTTCACAAATGGAAACTCCACAACTAGATACTCCACAACTGGAAACTCCACAACTAGAGACTCCACAACTTGAAACTCCACAACTAGAAACTCCACAACTAGAAACTCTGCAACTAGAGACTCCACAACTAGAAACTCCACAACTAGAAAGTCCGCAACTAGAAACTCCACAACTAGAAACTCCACAACTAGAAACTCCACAACTAGAAACTCCACAACTAGAGATTCCGCAACTAGAAACTCCACAACCAGAGACTCCGCAACTAGAAACTCCGCAGCTAGAAACTCCACAAATAGAAACTCCGCAACTAGAAACTCCGCAGCTAGAAACTACACAACTAGAGACTCCACAAATAGAAATTCCACAACTAGAAACTCCACAACTGGAAACTCCCCAACTAGAAACTCCGCAACTAGAAACTCCGCAACAGGAGACTCTACAACTAGAAACTCCACGACTAGAAACTCCAAAACTAGAAACTCCACAACTCGAAACTCCACGACTGGAAACTCCACAACTAGACACTCCACAACTAAAAACTCTTCAACTTGAAACTCCTCAACTAGAAACTCCACAACCAGAAACTTCACAACTAGAAACTCCGCAACAGGAGACTCTACAACTAGAAACTCCACAACTAGAAACTCCAAAACGAGAAACTCCACAACTAGAAACTCCACAAGTTTAAAGTCCACAACTTGAGACTCCACAACTAGAAACTCCACAACTTGAAACTCCTCAACTAGAAACTCCACAACCAGAAACTCCACAACTAGAAACTCCGCAACTAGAAACTCCGCAACTAGAGACTCCACAACTAGAAACTCCACAACTAGAAACTCCACAACTACAAACTCCACAAATACAGACTCGGCAACTAGAAATTCCATATCTAGAAACTCCACAACTAGTAACTGCAAAACTAGAGACTTCACAACTAGAAACTCAACAACTAGAAACTCCACAACTAAAACTCCACAACTGGAAACTCCACAACTTGAGACTCCGCAACTTGAAACTTCACATCTAGAAACTCCGCTATTAAAAACTCCGCGACTAGAAACTCCGCAACTAGAAACTTCACAACTTAAAACTCCACAACTAGATACTCCACAACTGGAAACTCCACAACTAGATACTTCACAACTGGAAACTCCACAACTAGATACTCCACAACTGGAAACTCCACAACTAGAGACTCCACAACTCGAAACTCCACAACTAGAAACTCCACAACTAAAAACTTCACAACCAGAGACTCCACAGCTTCACAACTAGAAACTCCACAACTGGAAACTCCACAACTAGATACTCTGCAACTAGAAACTCCACAACTAGAGACTCCACAACTTGAAACTCCACAACTTCAAACTCCACAACTTGAGACTCCACAACTAGAAACTCCACAACTTGAAACTCCGCAGCTTGAGACTCCGCAACTAGAAACTCCACAACTAGGAACTCCGCAACTAGAAACTCCACATCTGGAAACTCCACTACTAGATACTCCACAACTGGAAACTCGGCAACTAGAAACTCCACAACTAGAGACTCCACAACTTGAAACTCCACAACTAGAGACTCTGCAACTAGAAACTCCACAACTTGAAACTCCACAACTGGAAACTCCACAACTAGAAACTCCACAGCTTGAGACTCCGCAACTTGAAACTCCACAACTTGAAACTTCGCAACTAGAAACTCCGCAACTAGGGACTCCACAACTAGAAACTCCACAACTAGAAACTCCACAACTCGAAACTCCACTACTAGATACTCCACAACTGGAAACTCGACTACTAGAAACTCCACATCTAGAGACTCCACAATTTGAAACTCCACAACTAGAGACTCTGCAACTAGAAACTCAACAACTAGGTACTCCACAACTGAACAACTAGAAACTCCACAACTGGAAAATCCACAACTAGATACTCCACAACTAGAAAATCTACAACTAGAAACTCCACAACTATAGACTCCAGAACTTGAAACTCCACAAGTTTAAACTCCACAACTTGAGACTCCACAAGTAGAAACTCCACAACTAGAAACTACACAACTGGAAACTCCCCAACTAGAAACTCCGCAACTAGAAACTCCGCAACAGGAGACTCTAACACTAGAAACTCCACAACTAGAAACTTCAAAACTAGAAACTCCACAACTAGAAACTTCACAACTAGAAACTCCGCAACTAGAGACTCCACAACTAGAAACTCCACAACTTGAAACTCCACAACTAGAAACTCCACAACCAGAAACTCCACAACTAGAAACTCCGCAACTAGAAACTCCACAAATAGAGACTCGGCAACTAGAAATTTCATATCTAGAAACTCCACAACGAGAAACTGTAAAACTAGACTTCACAACTAGAAACTCAAAAACTAGAAACTCCACAACTAAAAACTCCACAACTGGAAACTCCACAAGTTGAGACTTCGCAACTTGAAACTCCACAACAATAAACTCCGCTATTAAAAACTCCGCAACTAGAAACTCCGCAACAAGAAACTCCACAACTTGAAACTCCACAACTAGATACTCCACAACTGGAAACTCCACAACTAGATACTTCACAAATGGAAACTCCACAACTAGATACTCCACAACTGGAAACTCCACAACTAGAAACTCCACAACTAGAGACTCCACAACTCGGAACTCCACAACTAGAAACTCCACAACTAGAAACTCCACAACTGGAAACTCCACAACTAGATACTCCGCAACTAGAAACTCCACAACTAGAGACTCCACAACTTGAAACTCCACAACTAGAAACTCCACAACTAGAAACTCTGCAACTAGAGACTCCACAACTAGAAACTCCACAACTAGAAACTCCGCAACTAGAAACTCCACAACTAGAAACTCCACAACTAGAAACTCCACAACTAGAGATTCCGCAACTAGAAACTCCACAACCAGAGACTCCGCAACTAGAAACTCCGCAGCTAGAAACTCCACAAATAGAAACTCCGCAACTAGAAACTCCGCAGCTAGAAACTACACAACTAGAGACTCCACAAATAGAAACTCCACAACTAGAAACTCCACAACTGGAAACTCCCCAACTAGAAACTCCGCAACTAGAAACTCCGCAACAGGAGACTCTACAACTAGAAACTCCACGACTAGAAACTCCAAAACTAGAAACTCCACAACTCGAAACTCCACAACTGGAAACTCCACAACTAGACACTCCACAACTAAAACTCTTCAACTTGAAACTCCTCAACTAGAAACTCCACAACCAGAAACTTCACAACTAGAAACTCCGCAACTAGAAACTCCGCAACAGGAGACTCTACAACTAGAAGCTCCACAACTAGAAACTCCAAAACGAGAAACTCCACAACTAGAAACTCCACAAGTTTAAAGTCCACAACTTGAGACTCCACAACTAGAAACTCCACAACTTGAAACTCCTCAACTAGAAACTCCACAACCAGAAACTCCACAACTAGAAACTCCGCAACTAGAAACTCCGCAACTAGAGACTCCACAACTAGAAACTCCACAACTAGAAACTCCACAACTACAAACTCCACAAATACAGACTCGGCAACTAGAAATTCCATATCTAGAAACTCCACAACTAGTAACTGCAAAACTAGAGACTTCACAACTAGAAACTCAACAACTAGAAACTCCACAACTAAAAACTCCACAACTGGAAACTCCAAAACTTGAGACTCCGCAACTTGAAACTTCACATCTAGAAACTCCGCTATTAAAAACTCCGCAACTAGAAACTCCGCAACTAGAATCTTCACAACATAAAACTCCACAACTAGATACTCAACAACTGGAAACTCCACAACTAGATACTTCACAACTGGAAACTCCACAACTAGATACTCCACAACTGGAAACTCCACAACTAGAGACTCCACAACTCGAAACTCCACAACTAGAAACTCCACAACTAAAAACTCCACAACCAGAGACTCCACAGCTTCACAACTAGAAACTCCACAACTGGAAACTACACAACTAGATACTCTGCAACTAGAAACTCCACAACTAGAGACTCCACAACTTGAAACTCCACAACTTGAAACTCCACAACTTGAGACTCCACAACTAGAAACTCCACAACTTGAAACTCCGCAGCTTGAGACTCCGCAACTAGAAACTCCACAACTAGGGACTCCGCAACTAGAAACTCCACAACTAGAAACTCCACAACTGGAAACTCCACTACTAGATACTCCACAACTGGAAACTCGGCAACTAGAAACTCCACAACTAGAGACTCCACAACTAGAAACTCCGCAACTAGAGACTCCACAACTAGAAACCCCACAACTAGAAACTCCACAACTTGAAACTCCATGAAAACAGACTCGGCAACTAGAAATTCCATATCTAGAAACTCCACAACTAGAAACTGCAAAACTAGAGACTTAACAACTAGAAACTCAACAACTAGAAACTCCACAACTAAAAATTCCACAACTGGAAACTCCACAACTTGAGACTCCGCAACTTGAAAATTCACAACTAGAAACTCCGCTATTAAAAACTCCGCAACTAGAAACTCCGCAACTAAAAACTCCACAACTTAAAACTCCACAACTAGATACTCCACAACTGGAAACTCCACAACTAGATACTTCACAACGGGAAACTCAAACCCTAGATACTCCGCAACTGGAAACTCCACAACTAGAAACTCCACAACTAGAGACTCCACAACTCGAAACTCCACAACTAGAAACTCCACGAATAGAAACTCCACAACCAGAAACTCCACAAGTTTAAAGTCCACAACTTGAGACTCCACAACTAGAAACTCCACAACTTGAAACTCCTCAACTAGAAACTCCACAACTAGAAACTCCACAACTAGAGACTCTGCAACTAGAAACTCAACAACTAGATACTCCACAACTGAACAACTAGAAACTCCACAACGGGAAAATCCACAACTAGATACTCCACAACTAGAAAATCTACAACTAGAAACTCCACAACTATAGACTCCACAACTTGAAACTCCACAAGTTTAAACTCCACAACTTGAGACTCCACAAGTAGAAACTCCACAATTAGAAACTCCACAACTGGAAACTCCCCAACTAGAAACTCCGCAACTAGAAACTCCGCAACAGGAGACTCTAACACTAGAAACTCCACAACTAGAAACTTCACAACTAGAAACTCCGCAACTAGAGACTCCACAACTAGAAACTCCACAACTTGAAACTCCACAACTAGAAACTCCACAACCAGAAACTCCACAACTAGAAACTCCGCAACTAGAAACTCCACAAATAGAGACTCGGCAACTAGAAATTTCATAACTAGAAACTCCACAACGAGAAACTGTAAAACTAGACTTCACAACTAGAAACTCAACAACTAGAAACTCCACAACTAAAAACTCCACAACTGGAAACTCCACAACTTGAGACTCCGCAACTTGAAACTCCACAACAATAAACTCCGCTATTAAAAACTCCGCAACTAGAAACTCCGCAACTAGAAACTCCACAACTTGAAACTCCACAACTAGATACTCTACAACTGGAAACTCCACAACTAGATACTTCACAAATGGAAACTCCACAACTAGATACTCCACAACTGGAAACTCCACAACTAGAAACTCCACAACTAGAGACTCCACAACTCGAAACTCCACAACTAGAAACTCCACAACTAGAAACTCCACAACTGGAAACTCCACAACAAGATACTCCGCAACTAGAAACTCCACAACTAGGGACTCCGCAACTAGAAACTCCACAACTAGAAACTCCACAACTGGAAACTCCACTACTAGATACTCCACAACTGGAAACTCGGCAACTAGAAACTCCACAACTAGAGACTCCACAACTTGAAACTCCACAACTAGAGACTCTGCAACTAGAAACTCCACAACTAGAAACTCCACAGCTTGAGACTCCGCAACTTGAAACTCCACAAATTGAAACTTCGCAACTAGAAACTCCGCAACTAGGGACTCCACAACTAGAAACTCCACAACTAGAAACTCCACAACTCGAAACTCCACTACTAGATACTCCACAACTGGAAACTCGACAACTAGAAACTCCACATCTAGAGACTCCACAATTTGAAACTCCACAACTAGAGACTCTGCAACTAGAAACTCAACAACTAGGTACTCCACAACTGAACAACTAGAAACTCCACAACTGGAAAATCCACAACTAGATACTCCACAACTAGAAAATCTACAACTAGAAACTCCACAACTATAGACTCCACAACTTGAAACTCCACAAGTTTAAACTCCACAACTTGAGACTCCACAAGTAGAAACTCCACAACTAGAAACTCCACAACTGGAAACTCCCCAACTAGAAACTCCGCAACTAGAAACTCCGCAACAGGAGACTCTAACACTAGAAACTCCACAACTAGAAACTTCAAAACTAGAAACTCCACAACTAGAAACTTCACAACTAGAAACTCCGCAACTAGAGACTCCACAACTAGAAACTCCACAACTTGAAACTCCACACCTAGAAACTCCACAACCAGAAACTCCACAACTAGAAACTCCGCAACTAGAAACTCCACAAATAGAGACTCGGCAACTAGAAATTTCATATCTAGAAACTCCACAACGAGAAACTGTAAAACTAGACTTCACAACTAGAAACTCAACAATTAGAAACTCCACAACTAAAAACTCCACAACTGGAAACTCCACAACTTGAGACTCCGCAACTTGAAACTCCACAACAATAAACTCCGCTATTAAAAACTCCGCAACTAGAAACTCCGCAACTAGAAACTCCACAACTTGAAACTCCACAACTAGATACTCCACAACTGGAAACTCCACAACTAGATACTTCACAAATGGAAACTCCACAACTAGATACTCCACAACTGGAAACTCCACAACTAGAGACTCCACAACTTGAAACTCCACAACTAGAAACTCTGCAACTAGAGACTCCACAACTAGAAACTCCACAACTAGAAACTCCGCAACTAGAAACTCCACAACTAGAAACTCCACAACTAGAAACTCCACAACTAGAAACTCCACAACTAGAGATTCCGCAACTAGAAACTCCACAACCAGAGACTCCGCAACTAGAAACTCCGCAGCTAGAAACTCCACAAATAGAAACTCCGCAACTAGAAACTCCGCAGCTAGAAACTACACAACTAGAGACTCCACAAATAGAAACTCCACAACTAGAAACTCCACAACTGGAAACTCCCCAACTAGAAACTCCGCAACTAGAAACTCCGCAACAGGAGACTCTACAACTAGAAACTCCACGACTAGAAACTCCAAAACTAGAAACTCCACAACTCGAAACTCCAGAACTGGAAACTCCACAACTAGACACTCCACAACTAAAAACTCTTCAACTTGAAACTCCTCAACTAGAAACTCTACAACCAGAAACTTCACAACTAGAAACTCCGCAACAGGAGACTCTACAACTAGAAACTCCACAACTAGAAACTCCAAAACGAGAAACTCCACAACTAGAAACTCCACAAGTTTAAAGTCCACAACTTGAGACTCCACAACGAGAAACTCCACAACTTGAAACTCCTCAACTAGAAACTCCACAACCAGAAACTCCACAACTAGAAACTCCGCAACTAGAAACTCCGCAACTAGAGACTCCACAACTAGAAACTCCACAACCTGAAACTCCACAACTACAAACTCCACAAATACAGACTCGGCAACTAGAAATTCCATATCTAGAAACTCCACAACTAGTAACTGCAAAACTAGAGACTTCACAACTAGAAACTCAACAACTAGAAACTCCACAACTAAAAACTCCACAACTGGAAACTCCACAACTTGAGACTCCGCAACTTGAAACTTCACATCTAGAAACTCCGCTATTAAAAACTCCGCAACTAGAAACTCCGCAACTAGAAACTTCACAACTTAAAACTCCACAACTAGATACTCCACAACTGGAAACTCCACAACTAGATACTTCACAACTGGAAACTCCACAACTAGATACTCCACAACTCGAAACTCCACAACTGGAGACTCAACAACTCGAAACTCCACAACTAGAAACTCCACAACTAAAAACTCCACAACCAGAGACTCCACAGCTTCACAACTAGAAACTCCACAACTGGAAACTCCACAACTAGATACTCTGCAACTAGAAACTCCACAACTAGAGACTCCACAACTTGAAACTCCACAACTTGAAACTCCACAACTTGAGACTCCACAACTAGAAACTCCACAACTTGAAACTCCGCAGCTTGAGACTCCGCAACTAGAAACTCCACAACTAGGGACTCCACAACTAGAAACTCCACAACTAAAAACTCCACAACCAGAGACTCCACAGCTTCACAACTAGAAACTCCACAACTGGAAACTCCACAACTAGATACTCTGCAACTAGAAACTCCGCAACTAGAAACTCCACAACTAGGGACTCCGCAACTAGAAACTCCACAACTAGAAACTCCACAACTGGAAACTCCACTACTAGATACTCCACAACTGGAAACTCGGCAACTAGAAACTCCACAACTAGAGACTCCACAACTTGAAACTCCACAACTAGAGACTCTGCAACTAGAAACTCCACAACTCGAAACTCCACAACTGGAAACTCCACAACTAGAAACTCCACAACTAGAAACTCCGCAACTAGAAACTCCGCAACTAGAGACTCCACAACTAGAAACTCCACAACTAGAAACTCCAAAACGAGAAACTCCACAAATAGAAACTCCACAAGTTTAAAGTCCACAACTTGAGACTCCACAACTAGAAACTCCACAACTTGAAACTCCTCAACTAGAAACTCCACAACCAGAAACTCCACAACTAGAAACTCCACAACCTGAAACTCCACAACTACAAACTCCACAAATACAGACTCGGCAACTAGAAATTCCATATCTAGAAACTCCACAACTAGTAACTGCAAAACTAGAGACTTCACAACTAGAAACTCAACAACTAGAAACTCCACAACTAAAAACTCCACAACTAGAAACTGCACAACTTGAGACTCCGCAACTTGAAACTTCACATCTAGAAACTCCCCTATTAAAAACTCCGCAACTAGAAACTCCGCAACTAGAAACTTCACAACTTAAAACTCCACAACTAGATACTCCACAACTGGAAACTCCACAACTTGATTCTCCACAACTGGAAACTCCACAACTAGATACTTCACAACTGGAAACTCCACAACTAGATACTCCACAACTGGAAACTCCACAACTAGAGACTTCACAACTAGAAACTCAACAACTAGAAACTCCACAACTAAAAACTCCACAACTGGAAACTCCACAACTTGAGACTCCGCAACTTGAAACTTCACAACTAGAAACTCCGCTATTAAAAACTCCGCAACTAGAAACTCCGCAACTAGAAACTTCACAACTTAAAACTCCACAACTAGATACTCCACAACTGGAAACTCCACAACTAGAAACTCCACAACTGGAAACTCCACAACTAGATACTCTGCAACTAGAAACTCCACAACTAGAGACTCCACAACTTGAAACTCCACAACTTGAAACTCCACAACTTGAGACTCCACACCTAGAAACTCCACAACTTGAAACTCCGCAGCTTGAGACTCCGCAACTAGAAACTCCACAACTAGGGACTCCGCAACTAGAAACTCCACAACTAGAAACTCCACAACTGGAAACTCCACTACTAGATACTCCACAACTGGAAACTCGGCAACTAGAAACTCCACAACTAGAGACTCCACAACTTGAAACTCCACAACTAGAGACTCTGCAACTAGAAACTCCACAACTCGAAACTCCACAACTGGAAACTCCACAACTAGAAACTCCACAGCTTGAGACTCCACAACTTGAAACTCTACAACTTGAAACTTCGCAACTAGAAACTCCGCAACTAGGGACTCCACAACTAGAAACTCCACAACTAGAAACTCCACAACTCGAAACTCTACTACTAGATACTCCACAACTGGAAACTCGACAACTAGAAACTCCACATCTAGAGACTCCACAATTTGAAACTCCACAACTAGAGACTCTGCAACTAGAAACTCAACAACTAGATACTCCACAACTGAACAACTAGAAACTCCACAACTGGAAAATCCACAACTAGATACTCCACAACTAGAAAATCTACAACTAGAAACTCCACAACTATAGACTCCACAACTTGAAACTCCACAAGTTTAAACTCCACAACTTGAGACTCCACAAGTAGAAACTCCACAACTAGAAACTCCACAACTGGAAACTCCCCAACTAGAAACTCCGCAACTAGAAACTCCGCAACAGGAGACTCTAACACTAGAAACTCCACAACTAGAAACTTCAAAACTAGAAACTCCACAACTAGAAACTTCACAACTAGAAACTCCGCAACTAGAGACTCCACAACTAGAAACTCCACAACTTGAAACTCCACAACTAGAAACTCCACAACCAGAAACTCCACAACTAGAAACTCCGCAACTAGAAACTCCACAAATAGAGACTCGGCAACTAGAAATTTCATATCTAGAAACTCCACAACGTGAAACTGTAAAACTAGACTTCACAACTAGAAACTCAACAACTAGAAACTCCACAACTAAAAACTCCACAACTGGAAACTCCACAACTTGAGACTCCGCAACTTGAAACTCCACAACAATAAACTCCGCTATTAAAAACTCCGCAACTAGAAACTCCGCAACTAGAAACTCCACAACTTGAAACTCCACAACTAGATACTCCACAACTGGAAACTCCACAACTAGATACTTCACAAATGGAAACTCCACAACTAGATACTCCACAACTAGAAACTCCACAACTAGAAACTCCACAACTGGAAACTCCACAACTAGATACTCCGCAACTAGAAACTCCACAACTAGAGACTCCACAACTTGAAACTCCACAACTAGAGACTCCGCAACTAGAAACTCCGCAGCTAGAAACTCCACAACTAGAAACTCCGCAGCTAGAAACTACACAACTAGAGACTCCACAAATAGAAACTCCACAACTAGAAACTCCACAACTAAAAACTCCACAACTGGAAACTCCACAACTTGAGACTCCGCAACTTGAAACTTCACATCTAGAAACTCCGCTATTAAAAACTCCGCAACTAGAAACTCCGCAACTAGAAACTTCACAACTTAAAACTCCACAACTAGATACTCCACAACTGGAAACTCCCCAACTAGAAACTCCGCAACTAGAAACTCCGCAACAGGAGACTCTACAACTAGAAACTCCACGACTAGAAACTCCAAAACTTGATACTCCACAACTGGAAACTCCACAACTAGATACTTCACAACTGGAAACTCCACAACTAGATACTCCACAACTGGAAACTCCACAACTAGAGACTTCACAACTAGAAACTCAACAACTAGAAACTCCACAACTAAAAACTCCACAACTGGAAACTCCACAACTTGAGACTCCGCAACTTGAAACTTCACAACTAGAAACTCCGCTATTAAAAACTCCGCAACTAGAAACTCTGCAACTAGAAACTTCACAACTTAAAACTCCACAACTAGATACTCCACAACTGGAAACTCCACAACTAGAAACTCCACAACTGGAAACTCCACAACTAGATACTCTGCAACTAGAAACTCCACAACTAGAGACTCCACAACTTGAAACTCCACAACTTGAGACTCCACACCTAGAAACTCCACAACTTGAAACTCCGCAGCTTGAGACTCCGCAACTAGAAACTCCACAACTAGGGACTCCGCAACTAGAAACTCCACAACTAGAAACTCCACAACTGGAAACTCCACTACTAGATACTCCACAACTGGAAACTCGGCAACTAGAAACTCCACAACTAGAGACTCCACAACTTGAAACTCCACAACTAGAGACTCTGCAACTAGAAACTCCACAACTCGAAACTCCACAACTGGAAACTCCACAACTAGAAACTCCACAGCTTGAGACTCCACAACTTGAAACTCTACAACTTGAAACTTCGCAACTAGAAACTCCGCAACTAGGGACTCCACAACTAGAAACTCCACAACTAGAAACTCCACAACTCGAAACTCTACTACTAGATACTCCACAACTGGAAACTCGACAACTAGAAACTCCACATCTAGAAACTCCACAACTAGAAACTCCACAACTAGAGATTCCGCAACTAGAAACTCCACAACCAGAGACTCCGCAACTAGAAACTCCGCAGCTAGAAACTCCACAAATAGAAACTCCGCAACTAGAAACTCCGCAGCTAGAAACTACACAACTAGAGACTCCACAAATAGAAACTCCACAACTAGAAACTCCACAACTGGAAACTCCCCAACTAGAAACTCCGCAACTAGAAACTCCGCAACAGGAGACTCTACAACTAGAAACTCCACGACTAGAAACTCCAAAACTAGAAACTCCACAACTCGAAACTCCAGAACTGGAAACTCCACAACTAGACACTCCACAACTAAAAACTCTTCAACTTGAAACTCCTCAACTAGAAACTCTACAACCAGAAACTTCACAACTAGAAACTCCGCAACAGGAGACTCTACAACTAGAAACTCCACAACTAGAAACTCCAAAACGAGAAACTCCACAACTAGAAACTCCACAAGTTTAAAGTCCACAACTTGAGACTCCACAACTAGAAACTCCACAACTTGAAACTCCTCAACTAGAAACTCCACAACCAGAAACTCCACAACTAGAAACTCCGCAACTAGAAACTCCGCAACTAAAGACTCCACAACTAGAAACTCCACAACCTGAAACTCCACAACTACAAACTCCACAAATACAGACTCGGCAACTAGAAATTCCATATCTAGAAACTCCACAACTAGTAACTGCAAAACTAGAGACTTCACAACTAGAAACTCAACAACTAGAAACTCCACAACTAAAAACTCCACAACTGGAAACTCCACAACTTGAGACTCCGCAACTTGAAACTTCACATCTAGAAACTCCGCTATTAAAAACTCCGCAACTAGAAACTTCACAACTTAAAACTCCACAACTAGATACTCCACAACTGGAAACTCCACAACTAGATACTTCACAACTGGAAACTCCACAACTAGATACTCCACAACTCGAAACTCCACAACTGGAGACTCAACAACTCGAAACTCCACAACTAGAAACTCCACAACTAAAAACTCCACAACCAGAGACTCCACAGCTTCACAACTAGAAACTCCACAACTGGAAACTCCACAACTAGATACTCTGCAACTAGAAACTCCACAACTAGAGACTCCACAACTTGAAACTCCACAACTTGAAACTCCACAACTTGAGACTCCACAACTAGAAACTCCACAACTTGAAACTCCGCAGCTTGAGACTCCGCAACTAGAAACTCCACAACTAGGGACTCCGCAACTAGAAACTCCACAACTAGAAACTCCACAACTGGAAACTCCACTACTAGATACTCCACAACTGGAAACTCGGCAACTAGAAACTCCACAACTAGAGACTCCACAACTTGAAACTCCACAACTAGAGACTCTGCAACTAGAAACTCCACAACTCGAAACTCCACAACTGGAAACTCCACAACTAGAAACTCCACAACTAGAAACTCCGCAACTAGAAACTCCGCAACTAGAGACTCCACAACTAGAAACTCCACAACTAGAAACTCCAAAACGAGAAACTCCACAACTAGAAACTCCACAAGTTTAAAGTCCACAACTTGAGACTCCACAACTAGAAACTCCACAACTTGAAACTCCTCAACTAGAAACTCCACAACCAGAAACTCCACAACTAGAAACTCCGCAACTAGAAACTCCGCAACTAGAGACTCCACAACTAGAAACTCCACAACCTGAAACTCCACAACTACAAACTCCACAAATACAGACTCGGCAACTAGAAATTCCATATCTAGAAACTCCACAACTAGTAACTGCAAAACTAGAGACTTCACAACTAGAAACTCAACAACTAGAAACTCCACAACTAAAAACTCCACAACTAGAAACTGCACAACTTGAGACTCCGCAACTTGAAACTTCACATCTAGAAACTCCGCTATTAAAAACTCCGCAACTAGAAACTCCGCAACTAGAAACTTCACAACTTAAAACTCCACAACTAGATACTCCACAACTGGAAACTCCACAACTTGATACTCCACAACTGGAAACTCCACAACTAGATACTTCACAACTGGAAACTCCACAACTAGATACTCCACAACTGGAAACTCCACAACTAGAGACTTCACAACTAGAAACTCAACAACTAGAAACTCCACAACTAAAAACTCCACAACTGGAAACTCCACAACTTGAGACTCCGCAACTTGAAACTTCACAACTAGAAACTCCGCTATTAAAAACTCCGCAACTAGAAACTCCGCAACTAGAAACTTCAACACTTAAAACTCCACAACTAGATACTCCACAACTGGAAACTCCACAACTAGAAACTCCACAACTGGAAACTCCACAACTAGATACTCTGCAACTAGAAACTCCACAACTAGAGACTCCACAACTTGAAACTCCACAACTTGAAACTCCACAACTTGAGACTCCACACCTAGAAACTCCACAACTTGAAACTCCGCAGCTTGAGACTCCGCAACTAGAAACTCCACAACTAGGGACTCCGCAACTAGAAACTCCACAACTAGAAACTCCACAACTGGAAACTCCACTACTAGATACTCCACAACTGGAAACTCGGCAACTAGAAACTCCACAACTAGAGACTCCACAACTTGAAACTCCACAACTAGAGACTCTGCAACTAGAAACTCCACAACTCGAAACTCCACAACTGGAAACTCCACAACTAGAAACTCCACAGCTTGAGACTCCACAACTTGAAACTCTACAACTTGAAACTTCGCAACTAGAAACTCCGCAACTAGGGACTCCACAACTAGAAACTCCACAACTAGAAACTCCACAACTCGAAACTCTACTACTAGATACTCCACAACTGGAAACTCGACAACTAGAAACTCCACATCTAGAGACTCCACAATTTGAAACTCCACAACTAGAGACTCTGCAACTAGAAACTCAACAACTAGATACTCCACAACTGAACAACTAGAAACTCCACAACTGGAAAATCCACAACTAGATACTCCACAACTAGAAAATCTACAACTAGAAACTCCACAACTATAGACTCCACAACTTGAAACTCCACAAGTTTAAACTCCACAACTTGAGACTCCACAAGTAGAAACTCCACAACTAGAAACTCCACAACTGGAAACTCCCCAACTAGAAACTCCGCAACTAGAAACTCCGCAACAGGAGACTCTAACACTAGAAACTCCACAACTAGAAACTTCAAAACTAGAAACTCCACAACTAGAAACTTCACAACTAGAAACTCCGCAACTAGAGACTCCACAACTAGAAACTCCACAACTTGAAACTCCACAACTAGAAACTCCACAACCAGAAACTCCACAACTAGAAACTCCGCAACTAGAAACTCCACAAATAGAGACTCGGCAACTAGAAATTTCATATCTAGAAACTCCACAACGAGAAACTGTAAAACTAGACTTCACAACTAGAAACTCAACAACTAGAAACTCCACAACAAAAAACTCCACAACTGGAAACTCCACAACTTGAGACTCCGCAGCTTGAAACTCCACAACAATAAACTCCGCTATTAAAAACTCCGCAACTAGAAACTCCGCAACTAGAAACTCCACAACTTGAAACTCCACAACTAGATACTCCACAACTGGAAACTCCACAACTAGATACTTCACAAATGGAAACTCCACAACTAGATACTCCACAACTAGAAACTCCACAACTAGAAACTCCACAACTGGAAACTCCACAACTAGATACTCCGCAACTAGAAACTCCACAACTAGAGACTCCACAACTTGAAACTCCACAACTAGAGACTCCGCAACTAGAAACTCCGCAGCTAGAAACTCCACAACTAGAAACTCCGCAGCTAGAAACTACACAACTAGAGACTCCACAAATAGAAACTCCACAACTAGAAACTCCACAACTAAAAACTCCACAACTGGAAACTCCACAACTTGAGACTCCGCAACTTGAAACTTCACATCTAGAAACTCCGCTATTAAAAACTCCGCAACTAGAAACTCCGCAACTAGAAACTTCACAACTTAAAACTCCACAACTAGATACTCCACAACTGGAAACTCCCCAACTAGAAACTCCGCAACTAGAAACTCCGCAACAGGAGACTCTACAACTAGAAACTCCACGACTAGAAACTCCAAAACTAGAAACTCCACAACTCGAAACTCCACAACTGGAAACTCCACAACTAGACACTCCACAACTAAAAACTCTTCAACTTGAAACTCCTCAACTAGAAACTCCACAACCAGAAACTTCACAACTAGAAACTCCGCAACAGGAGACTCTACAACTAGAAACTCCACAACTAGAAACTCCAAAACGAGAAACTCCACAACTAGAAACTCCACAAGTTTAAAGTCCACTACTTGAGACTCCACAACTAGAAACTCCACAACTTGAAACTCCTCAACTAGAAACTCCACATCCAGAAACTCCACAACTACAAACTCCGCAACTAGAAACTCCGCAACTAGAGACTCCACAACTAGAAACTCCACAACCTGAAACTCCACAACTACAAACTCCACAAATACAGACTCGGCAACTAGAAATTCCATATCTAGAAACTCCACAACTAGTAACTGCAAAACTAGAGACTTCACAACTAGAAACTCAACAACTAGAAACTCCACAACTAAAAACTCCACAACTGGAAACTCCACAACTTGAGACTCCGCAACTTGAAACTTCACATCTAGAAACTCCGCTATTAAAAACTCCGCAACTAGAAACTCCGCAACTAGAAACTTCACAACTTAAAACTCCACAACTAGATACTCCACAACTGGAAACTCCACAACTAGATACTCCACAACTGGAAACTCCACAACTAGATTCTTCACAACTGGAAACTCCACAACTAGATACTCCACAACTGGAAACTCCACAACTAGAGACTTCACAACTAGAAACTCAACAACTAGAAACTCCACAACTAAAAACTCCACAACTGGAAACTCCACAACTTGAGACTCCGCAACTTGAAACTTCACAACTAGAAACTCCACTATTAAAAACTCCGCAACTAAAAACTCCGCAACTAGAAACTTCACAACTTAAAACTCCACAACTAGATACTCCACAACTGGAAACTCCACAACTAGAAACTCCACAACTGGAAACTCCACAACTAGATACTCTGCAACTAGAAACTCCACAACTAGAGACTCCACAACTTGAAACTCCACAACTTGAAAATCCACAACTTGAGACTCCACAACTAGAAACTCCACAACTTGAAACTCCGCAGCTTGAGACTCCGCAACTAGAAACTCCACAACTAGGGACTCCGCAACAAGAAACTCCACTACTAGATACTCCACAACTGGAAACTCGGCAACTAGAAACTCCACAACTAGAGACTCCACAACTTGAAACTCCACAACTAGAGACTCTGCAACTAGAAACTCCACAACTAGAAACTCCACAGCTTGAGACTCCGCAACTTGAAACTCCACAAATTGAAACTTCGCAACTAGAAACTCCGCAACTAGGGACTCCACAACTAGAAACTCCACAACTAGAAACTCCACAACTCGAAACTCCACTACTAGATACTCCACAACTGGAAACTCGACAACTAGAAACTCCACATCTAGAGACTCCACAATTTGAAACTCCACAACTAGAGACTCTGCAACTAGAAACTCAACAACTAGGTACTCCACAACTGAACAACTAGAAACTCCACAACTGGAAAATCCACAACTAGATACTCCACAACTAGAAAATCTACAACTAGAAACTCCACAACTATAGACTCCACAACTTGAAACTCCACAAGTTTAAACTCCACAACTTGAGACTCCACAAGTAGAAACTCCACAACTAGAAACTCCACAACTGGAAACTCCCCAACTAGAAACTCCGCAACTAGAAACTCCGCAACAGGAGACTCTAACACTAGAAACTCCACAACTAGAAACTTCAAAACTAGAAACTCCACAACTAGAAACTTCACAACTAGAAACTCCGCAACTAGAGACTCCACAACTAGAAACTCCACAACTTGAAACTCCACACCTAGAAACTCCACAACCAGAAACTCCAAAACTAGAAACTCCGCAACTAGAAACTCCACAAATAGAGACTCGCCAACTAGAAATTTCATATCTAGAAACTCCACAACGAGAAACTGTAAAACTAGACTTCACAACTAGAAACTCAACAGTTAGAAACTCCACAACTAAAAACTCCACAACTGGAAACTCCACAACTTGAGACTCCGCAACTTGAAACTCCACAACAATAAACTCCGCTATTAAAAACTCCGCAACTAGAAACTCCGCAACTAGAAACTCCACAACTTGAAACTCCACAACTAGATACTCCACAAATGGAAACTCCACAACTAGATACTCCACAACTAGAAACTCCACAACTAGAGACTCCACAACTTGAAACTCCACAACTAGAAACTCCACAACTAGAAACTCTGCAACTAGAGACTCCACAACTAGAAACTCCACAACTAGAAACTCCGCAACTAGAAACTCCACAACTAGAAACTCCACAACTAGAAACCCCACAACTAGAGATTCCGCAACTAGAAACTCCACAACCAGAGACTCCGCAACTAGAAACTCCGCAGCTAGAAACTCCACAAATAGAAACTCCGCAACTAGAAACTCCGCAGCTAGAAACTACACAACTAGAGACTCCACAAATAGAAACTCCACAACTAGAAACTCCACAACTGGAAACTCCCCAACTAGAAACTCCGCAACTAGAAACTCCGCAACAGGAGACTCTACAACTAGAAACTCCACGACTAGAAACTCCAAAACTAGAAACTCCACAACTCGAAACTCCACAACTGGAAACTCCACAACTAGACACTCCACAACTAAAAACTCTTCAACTTGAAACTCCTCAACTAGAAACTCCACAACCAGAAACTTCACAACTAGAAACTCCGCAACTAGAAACTCCGCAACAGGAGACTCTACAACTAGAAGCTCCACAACTAGAAACTCCAAAACGAGAAACTCCACAACTAGAAACTCCACAAGTTTAAAGTCCACAACTTGAGACTCCACAACTAGAAACTCCACAACTTGAAACTCCTCAACTAGAAACTCCACAACCAGAAACTCCACAACTAGAAACTCCGCAACTAGAAACTCCGCAACTAGAGACTCCACAACTAGAAACTCCACAACCTGAAACTCCACAACTACAAACTCCACAAATACAGACTCGGCAACTAGAAATTCCATATCTAGAAACTCCACAACTAGTAACTGCAAAACTAGAGACTTCACAACTAGAAACTCAACAACTAGAAACTCCACAACTAAAAACTCCACAACTGGAAACTGCACAACTTGAGACTCCGCAACTTGAAACTTCACATCTAGAAACTCCGCTATTAAAAACTCCGCAACTAGAAACTCCGCAACTAGAAACTTCACAACTTAAAACTCCACAACTAGATACTCCACAACTGGAAACTCCACAACTAGATACTCCACAACTGGAAACTCCACAACTAGATACTTCACAACTGGAAACTCCACAACTAGATACTCCACAACTGGAAACTCCACAACTAGAGACTTCACAACTAGAAACTCAACAACTAGAAACTCCACAACTAAAAACTCCACAACTGGAAACTCCACAACTTGAGACTCCGCAACTTGAAACTTCACAACTAGAAACTCCGCTATTAAAAACTCCGCAACTAGAAACTCCGCAACTAGAAACTTCACAACTTAAAACTCCACAACTAGATACTCCACAACTGGAAACTCCACAACTAGAAACTCCACAACTGGAAACTCCACAACTAGATAATCTGCAACTAGAAACTCCACAACTAGAGACTCCACAACTTGAAACTCCACAACTTGAAACTCCACAACTTGAGACTCCACACCTAGAAACTCCACAACTTGAAACTCCGCAGCTTGAGACTCCGCAACTAGAAACTCCACAACTGGAAACTCCACTACTAGATACTCCACAACTGGAAACTCGGCAACTAGAAACTCCACAACTAGAGACTCCACAACTTGAAACTCCACAACTAGAGACTCTGCAACTAGAAACTCCACAACTCGAAACTCCACAACTGGAAACTTCACAACTAGAAACTCCACAGCTTGAGACTCCACAACTTGAAACTCCACAACTTGAAACTTCGCAACTAGAAACTCCGCAACTAGGGACTCCACAACTAGAAACTCCACAACTAGAAACTCCACACCTCGAAACTCTACTACTAGATACTCCACAACTGGAAACTCGACAACTAGAAACTCCACATCTAGAGACTCCACAATTTGAAACTCCACAACTAGAGACTCTGCAACTAGAAACTCAACAACTTGATACTCCACAACTGAACAACTAGAAACTCCACAACTGGAAAATCCACAACTAGATACTCCACAACTAGAAAATCTACAACTAGAAACTCCACAACTATAGACTCCACAACTTGAAACTCCACAAGTTTAAACTCCACAACTTGAGACTCCACAAGTAGAAACTCCACAACTAGAAACTCCACAACTGGAAACTCCCCAACTAGAAACTCCGCAACTAGAAACTCCGCAACAGGAGACTCTAACACTAGAAACTCCACAACTAGAAACTTCAAAACTAGAAACTCCACAACTAGAAACTTCACAACTAGAAACTCCGCAACTAGAGACTCCACAACTAGAAACTCCACAACTTGAAACTCCACAACTAGAAACTCCACAACCAGAAACTCCACAACTAGAAACTCCGCAACTAGAAACTCCACAAATAGAGACTCGGCAACTAGAAATTTCATATCTAGAAACTCCACAACGAGAAACTGTAAAACTAGACTTCACAACTAGAAACTCAACAACTAGAAACTCCACAACTAAAAACTCCACAACTGGAAACTCCACAACTTGAGACTCCGCAACTTGAAACTCCACAACAATAAACTCCGCTATTAAAAACTCCGCAACTAGAAACTCCACAACTAGAAACTCCACAACTTGAAACTCCACAACTAGATACTCCACAACTGGAAACTCCACAACTAGATACTTCACAAATGGAAACTCCACAACTAGATACTCCACAACTGGAAACTCCACAACTAGAAACTCCACAACTAGAGACTCCACAACTCGAAACTCCACAACTAGAAACTCCACAACTAGAAACTCCACAACTGGAAACTCCACAACTAGATACTCCGCAACTAGAAACTCCACAACTAGAGACTCCACAACTTGAAACTCCACAACTAAAAACTCCACAACTAGAAACTCTGCAACTAGAGACTCCACAACTAGAAACTCCACAACTAGAAACTCCGCAACTAGAAACTCCACAACTATAAACTCCACAACTAGAAACTCCACAACTAGAGATTCCGCAACTAGAAACTCCACAACTAGAGACTCCGCAACTAGAAACTCCGCAGCTAGAAACTCCACAAATAGAAACTCCGCAACTAGAAACTCCGCAGCTAGAAACTACACAACTAGAGACTCCACAAATAGAAACTCCACAACTAGAAACTCCACAACTGGAAACTCCCCAACTAGAAACTCCGCAACTAGAAACTCCGCAACAGGAGACTCTACAACTAGAAACTCCACGACTAGAAACTCCAAAACTAGAAACTCCACAACTCGAAACTCCACAACTGGAAACTCCACAACTAGACACTCCACAACTAAAAACTCTTCAACTTGAAACTCCTCAACTAGAAACTCCACAACCAGAAACTTCACAACTAGAAACTCCGCAACAGGAGACTCTACAACTAGAAACTCCACAACTAGAAACTCCAAAACGAGAAACTCCACAACTAGAAACTCCACAAGTTTAAAGTCCACAACTTGAGACTCCACAACTAGAAACTCCACAACTTGAAACTCCTCAACTAGAAACTCCACAACCAGAAACTCCACAACTACAAACTCCGCAACTAGAAACTCCGCAACTAGAGACTCCACAACTAGAAACTCCACAACCTGAAACTCCACAACTACAAACTCCACAAATACAGACTCGGCAACTAGAAATTCCATATCTAGAAACTCCACAACTAGTAACTGCAAAACTAGAGACTTCACAACTAGAAACTCAACAACTAGAAACTCCACAACTAAAAACTCCACAACTGGAAACTCCACAACTTGAGACTCCGCAACTTGAAACTTCACATCTAGAAACTCCGCTATTAAAAACTCCGCAACTAGAAACTCCGCAACTAGAAACTTCACAACTTAAAACTCCACAACTAGATACTCCACAACTGGAAACTCCACAACTAGATACTCCACAACTAGAAACTCCACAACTAGATTCTTCACAACTGGAAACTCCACAACTAGATACTCCACAACTGGAAACTCCACAACTAGAGACTTCACAACTAGAAACTCAACAACTAGAAACTCCACAACTAAAAACTCCACAACTGGAAACTCCACAACTTGAGACTCCGCAACTTGAAACTTCACAACTAGAAACTCCGCTATTAAAAACTCCGCAACTAAAAACTCCGCAACTAGAAACTTCACAAATTAAAACTCCACAACTAGATACTCCACAACTGGAAACTCCACAACTAGAAACTCCACAACTGGAAACTCCACAACTAGATACTCTGCAACTAGAAACTCCACAACTAGAGACTCCACAACTTGAAACTCCACAACTTGAAAATCCACAACTTGAGACTCCGCAACTAGAAACTCCACAACTAGGGACTCCGCAACTAGAAACTCCACAACTAGAAACTCCACAACTGGAAACTCCACTACTAGATACTCCACAACTGGAAACTCGGCAACTAGAAACTCCACAACTAGAGACTCCACAACTTGAAACTCCACAACTAGAGACTCTGCAACTAGAAACTCCACAACTAGAAACTCCACAGCTTGAGACTCCGCAACTTGAAACTCCACAAATTGAAACTTCGCAACTAGAAACTCCGCAACTAGGGACTCCACAACTAGAAACTCCACAACTAGAAACTCCACAACTCGAAACTCCACTACTAGATACTCCACAACTGGAAACTCGACAACTAGAAACTCCACATCTAGAGACTCAACAATTTGAAACTCCACAACTAGAGACTCTGCAACTAGAAACTCAACAACTAGGTACTCCACAACTGAACAACTAGAAACTCCACAACTGGAAAATCCACAACTAGATACTCCACAACTAGAAAATCTACAACTAGAAACTCCACAACTATAGACTCCACAACTTGAAACTCCACAAGTTTAAACTCCACAACTTGAGACTCCACAAGTAGAAACTCCACAACTAGAAACTCCACAACTGGAAACTCCCCAACTAGAAACTCCGCAACTAGAAACTCCGCAACAGGAGACTCTAACACTAGAAACTCCACAACTAGAAACTTCAAAACTAGAAACTCCACAACTAGAAACTTCACAACTAGAAACTCCGCAACTAGAGACTCCACAACTAGAAACTCCACAACTTGAAACTCCACACCTAGAAACTCCACAACCAGAAACTCCACAACTAGAAACTCCGCAACTAGAAACTCCACAAATAGAGACTCGCCAACTAGAAATTCCATATCTAGAAACTCCACAACGAGAAACTGTAAAACTAGACTTCACAACTAGAAACTCAACAGTTAGAAACTCCACAACTAAAAACTCCACAACTGGAAACTCCACAACTTGAGACTCCGCAACTTGAAACTCCACAACAATAAACTCCGCTATTAAAAACTCCGCAACTAGAAACTCCGCAACTAGAAACTCCACAACTTGAAACTCCACAACTAGATACTCCACAAATGGAAACTCCACAACTAGATACTCCACAACTGGAAACTCCACAACTAGAGACTCCACAACTTGAAACTCCACAACTAGAAACTCCACAACTAGAAACTCTGCAACTAGAGACTCCACAACTAGAAACTCCACAACTAGAAACTCCGCAACTAGAAACTCCACAACTAGAAACTCCACAACTAGAAACCCCACAACTAGAGATTCCGCAACTAGAAACTCCACAACCAGAGACTCCGCAACTAGAAACTCCGCAGCTAGAAACTCCACAAATAGAAACTCCGCAACTAGAAACTCCGCAGCTAGAAACTACACAACTAGAGACTCCACAAATAGAAACTCCACAACTAGAAACTCCACAACTGGAAACTCCCCAACTAGAAACTCCGCAACTAGAAACTCCGCAACAGGAGACTCTACAACTAGAAACTCCACGACTAGAAACTCCAAAACTAGAAACTCCACAACTCGAAACTCCACAACTGGAAACTCCACAACTAGACACTCCACAACTAAAAACTCTTCAACTTGAAACTCCTCAACTAGAAACTCCACAACCAGAAACTTCACAACTAGAAACTCCGCAACTAGAAACTCCGCAACAGGAGACTCTACAACTAGAAGCTCCACAACTAGAAACTCCAAAACGAGAAACTCCACAACTAGAAACTCCACAAGTTTAAAGTCCACAACTTGAGACTCCACAACTAGAAACTCCACAACTTGAAACTCCTCAACTAGAAACTCCACAACCAGAAACTCCACAACTAGAAACTCCGCAACTAGAAACTCCGCAACTAGAGACTCCACAACTAGAAACTCCACAACCTGAAACTCCACAACTACAAACTCCACAAATACAGACTCGGCAACTAGAAATTCCATATCTAGAAACTCCACAACTAGTAACTGCAAAACTAGAGACTTCACAACTAGAAACTCAACAACTAGAAACTCCACAACTAAAAACTCCACAACTGGAAACTGCACAACTTGAGACTCCGCAACTTGAAACTTCACATCTAGAAACTCCGCTATTAAAAACTCCGCAACTAGAAACTCCGCAACTAGAAACTTCACAACTTAAAACTCCACAACTAGATACTCCACAACTGGAAACTCCACAACTAGAAACTCAACAACTAGAAACTCCACAACTAAAAACTCCACAACTGGAAACTCCACAACTTGAGACTCCGCAACTTGAAACTTCACAACTAGAAACTCCGCTATTAAAAACTCCGCAACTAGAAACTCCGCAACTAGAAACTTCACAACTTAAAACTCCACAACTAGATACTCCACAACTGGAAACTCCACAACTAGAAACTCCACAACTGGAAACTCCACAACTAGATAATCTGCAACTAGAAACTCCACAACTAGAGACTCCACAACTTGAAACTCCACAACTTGAAACTCCACAACTTGAGACTCCACACCTAGAAACTCCACAACTTGAAACTCCGCAGCTTGAGACTCCGCAACTAGAAACTCCACAACTGGAAACTCCACTACTAGATACTCCACAACTGGAAACTCGGCAACTAGAAACTCCACAACTAGAGACTCCACAACTTGAAACTCCACAACTAGAGACTCTGCAACTAGAAACTCCACAACTCGAAACTCCACAACTGGAAACTCCACAACTAGAAACTCCACAGCTTGAGACTCCACAACTTGAAACTCCACAACTTGAAACTTCGCAACTAGAAACTCCGCAACTAGGGACTCCACAACTAGAAACTCCACAACTAGAAACTCCACACCTCGAAACTCTACTACTAGATACTCCACAACTGGAAACTCGACAACTAGAAACTCCACATCTAGAGACTCCACAATTTGAAACTCCACAACTAGAGACTCTGCAACTAGAAACTCAACAACTAGATACTCCACAACTGAACAACTAGAAACTCCACAACTGGAAAATCCACAACTAGATACTCCACAACTAGAAAATCTACAACTAGAAACTCCACAACTATAGACTCCACAACTTGAAACTCCACAAGTTTAAACTCCACAACTTGAGACTCCACAAGTAGAAACTCCACAACTAGAAACTCCACAACTGGAAACTCCCCAACTAGAAACTCCGCAACTAGAAACTCCGCAACAGGAGACTCTAACACTAGAAACTCCACAACTAGAAACTTCAAAACTAGAAACTCCACAACTAGAAACTTCACAACTAGAAACTCCGCAACTAGAGACTCCACAACTAGAAACTCCACAACTTGAAACTCCACAACTAGAAACTCCACAACTAGATACTTCACAACTGGAAACTCCACAACTAGATACTCCACAACTGGAAACTCCACAACTAGAGACTTCACAACTAGAAACTCAACAACTAGAAACTCCACAACTAAAAACTCCACAACTGGAAACTCCACAACTTGAGACTCCGCAACTTGAAACTTCACAACTAGAAACTCCGCTATTAAAAACTCCGCAACTAGAAACTCCGCAACTAGAAACTTCACAACTTAAAACTCCACAACTAGATACTCCACAACTGGAAACTCCACAACTAGAAACTCCACAACTGGAAACTCCACAACTAGATAATCTGCAACTAGAAACTCCACAACTAGAGACTCCACAACTTGAAACTCCACAACTTGAAACTCCACAACTTGAGACTCCACACCTAGAAACTCCACAACTTGAAACTCCGCAGCTTGAGACTCCGCAACTAGAAACTCCACAACTGGAAACTCCACTACTAGATACTCCACAACTGGAAACTCGGCAACTAGAAACTCCACAACTAGAGACTCCACAACTTGAAACTCCACAACTAGAGACTCTGCAACTAGAAACTCCACAACTCGAAACTCCACAACTGGAAACTTCACAACTAGAAACTCCACAGCTTGAGACTCCACAACTTGAAACTCCACAACTTGAAACTTCGCAACTAGAAACTCCGCAACTAGGGACTCCACAACTAGAAACTCCACAACTAGAAACTCCACACCTCGAAACTCTACTACTAGATACTCCACAACTGGAAACTCGACAACTAGAAACTCCACATCTAGAGACTCCACAATTTGAAACTCCACAACTAGAGACTCTGCAACTAGAAACTCAACAACTTGATACTCCACAACTGAACAACTAGAAACTCCACAACTGGAAAATCCACAACTAGATACTCCACAACTAGAAAATCTACAACTAGAAACTCCACAACTATAGACTCCACAACTTGAAACTCCACAAGTTTAAACTCCACAACTTGAGACTCCACAAGTAGAAACTCCACAACTAGAAACTCCACAACTGGAAACTCCCCAACTAGAAACTCCGCAACTAGAAACTCCGCAACAGGAGACTCTAACACTAGAAACTCCACAACTAGAAACTTCAAAACTAGAAACTCCACAACTAGAAACTTCACAACTAGAAACTCCGCAACTAGAGACTCCACAACTAGAAACTCCACAACTTGAAACTCCACAACTAGAAACTCCACAACCAGAAACTCCACAACTAGAAACTCCGCAACTAGAAACTCCACAAATAGAGACTCGGCAACTAGAAATTTCATATCTAGAAACTCCACAACGAGAAACTGTAAAACTAGACTTCACAACTAGAAACTCAACAACTAGAAACTCCACAACTAAAAACTCCACAACTGGAAACTCCACAACTTGAGACTCCGCAACTTGAAACTCCACAACAATAAACTCCGCTATTAAAAACTCCGCAACTAGAAACTCCACAACTAGAAACTCCACAACTTGAAACTCCACAACTAGATACTCCACAACTGGAAACTCCACAACTAGATACTTCACAAATGGAAACTCCACAACTAGATACTCCACAACTGGAAACTCCACAACTAGAAACTCCACAACTAGAGACTCCACAACTCGAAACTCCACAACTAGAAACTCCACAACTAGAAACTCCACAACTGGAAACTCCACAACTAGATACTCCGCAACTAGAAACTCCACAACTAGAGACTCCACAACTTGAAACTCCACAACTAAAAACTCCACAACTAGAAACTCTGCAACTAGAGACTCCACAACTAGAAACTCCACAACTAGAAACTCCGCAACTAGAAACTCCACAACTATAAACTCCACAACTAGAAACTCCACAACTAGAGATTCCGCAACTAGAAACTCCACAACTAGAGACTCCGCAACTAGAAACTCCGCAGCTAGAAACTCCACAAATAGAAACTCCGCAACTAGAAACTCCGCAGCTAGAAACTACACAACTAGAGACTCCACAAATAGAAACTCCACAACTAGAAACTCCACAACTGGAAACTCCCCAACTAGAAACTCCGCAACTAGAAACTCCGCAACAGGAGACTCTACAACTAGAAACTCCACGACTAGAAACTCCAAAACTAGAAACTCCACAACTCGAAACTCCACAACTGGAAACTCCACAACTAGACACTCCACAACTAAAAACTCTTCAACTTGAAACTCCTCAACTAGAAACTCCACAACCAGAAACTTCACAACTAGAAACTCCGCAACAGGAGACTCTACAACTAGAAACTCCACAACTAGAAACTCCAAAACGAGAAACTCCACAACTAGAAACTCCACAAGTTTAAAGTCCACAACTTGAGACTCCACAACTAGAAACTCCACAACTTGAAACTCCTCAACTAGAAACTCCACAACCAGAAACTCCACAACTACAAACTCCGCAACTAGAAACTCCGCAACTAGAGACTCCACAACTAGAAACTCCACAACCTGAAACTCCACAACTACAAACTCCACAAATACAGACTCGGCAACTAGAAATTCCATATCTAGAAACTCCACAACTAGTAACTGCAAAACTAGAGACTTCACAACTAGAAACTCAACAACTAGAAACTCCACAACTAAAAACTCCACAACTGGAAACTCCACAACTTGAGACTCCGCAACTTGAAACTTCACATCTAGAAACTCCGCTATTAAAAACTCCGCAACTAGAAACTCCGCAACTAGAAACTTCACAACTTAAAACTCCACAACTAGATACTCCACAACTGGAAACTCCACAACTAGATACTCCACAACTAGAAACTCCACAACTAGATTCTTCACAACTGGAAACTCCACAACTAGATACTCCACAACTGGAAACTCCACAACTAGAGACTTCACAACTAGAAACTCAACAACTAGAAACTCCACAACTAAAAACTCCACAACTGGAAACTCCACAACTTGAGACTCCGCAACTTGAAACTTCACAACTAGAAACTCCGCTATTAAAAACTCCGCAACTAAAAACTCCGCAACTAGAAACTTCACAAATTAAAACTCCACAACTAGATACTCCACAACTGGAAACTCCACAACTAGAAACTCCACAACTGGAAACTCCACAACTAGATACTCTGCAACTAGAAACTCCACAACTAGAGACTCCACAACTTGAAACTCCACAACTTGAAAATCCACAACTTGAGACTCCGCAACTAGAAACTCCACAACTAGGGACTCCGCAACTAGAAACTCCACAACTAGAAACTCCACAACTGGAAACTCCACTACTAGATACTCCACAACTGGAAACTCGGCAACTAGAAACTCCACAACTAGAGACTCCACAACTTGAAACTCCACAACTAGAGACTCTGCAACTAGAAACTCCACAACTAGAAACTCCACAGCTTGAGACTCCGCAACTTGAAACTCCACAAATTGAAACTTCGCAACTAGAAACTCCGCAACTAGGGACTCCACAACTAGAAACTCCACAACTAGAAACTCCACAACTCGAAACTCCACTACTAGATACTCCACAACTGGAAACTCGACAACTAGAAACTCCACATCTAGAGACTCAACAATTTGAAACTCCACAACTAGAGACTCTGCAACTAGAAACTCAACAACTAGGTACTCCACAACTGAACAACTAGAAACTCCACAACTGGAAAATCCACAACTAGATACTCCACAACTAGAAAATCTACAACTAGAAACTCCACAACTATAGACTCCACAACTTGAAACTCCACAAGTTTAAACTCCACAACTTGAGACTCCACAAGTAGAAACTCCACAACTAGAAACTCCACAACTGGAAACTCCCCAACTAGAAACTCCGCAACTAGAAACTCCGCAACAGGAGACTCTAACACTAGAAACTCCACAACTAGAAACTTCAAAACTAGAAACTCCACAACTAGAAACTTCACAACTAGAAACTCCGCAACTAGAGACTCCACAACTAGAAACTCCACAACTTGAAACTCCACACCTAGAAACTCCACAACCAGAAACTCCACAACTAGAAACTCCGCAACTAGAAACTCCACAAATAGAGACTCGCCAACTAGAAATTCCATATCTAGAAACTCCACAACGAGAAACTGTAAAACTAGACTTCACAACTAGAAACTCAACAGTTAGAAACTCCACAACTAAAAACTCCACAACTGGAAACTCCACAACTTGAGACTCCGCAACTTGAAACTCCACAACAATAAACTCCGCTATTAAAAACTCCGCAACTAGAAACTCCGCAACTAGAAACTCCACAACTTGAAACTCCACAACTAGATACTCCACAAATGGAAACTCCACAACTAGATACTCCACAACTGGAAACTCCACAACTAGAGACTCCACAACTTGAAACTCCACAACTAGAAACTCCACAACTAGAAACTCTGCAACTAGAGACTCCACAACTAGAAACTCCACAACTAGAAACTCCGCAACTAGAAACTCCACAACTAGAAACTCCACAACTAGAAACCCCACAACTAGAGATTCCGCAACTAGAAACTCCACAACCAGAGACTCCGCAACTAGAAACTCCGCAGCTAGAAACTCCACAAATAGAAACTCCGCAACTAGAAACTCCGCAGCTAGAAACTACACAACTAGAGACTCCACAAATAGAAACTCCACAACTAGAAACTCCACAACTGGAAACTCCCCAACTAGAAACTCCGCAACTAGAAACTCCGCAACAGGAGACTCTACAACTAGAAACTCCACGACTAGAAACTCCAAAACTAGAAACTCCACAACTCGAAACTCCACAACTGGAAACTCCACAACTAGACACTCCACAACTAAAAACTCTTCAACTTGAAACTCCTCAACTAGAAACTCCACAACCAGAAACTTCACAACTAGAAACTCCGCAACTAGAAACTCCGCAACAGGAGACTCTACAACTAGAAGCTCCACAACTAGAAACTCCAAAACGAGAAACTCCACAACTAGAAACTCCACAAGTTTAAAGTCCACAACTTGAGACTCCACAACTAGAAACTCCACAACTTGAAACTCCTCAACTAGAAACTCCACAACCAGAAACTCCACAACTAGAAACTCCGCAACTAGAAACTCCGCAACTAGAGACTCCACAACTAGAAACTCCACAACCTGAAACTCCACAACTACAAACTCCACAAATACAGACTCGGCAACTAGAAATTCCATATCTAGAAACTCCACAACTAGTAACTGCAAAACTAGAGACTTCACAACTAGAAACTCAACAACTAGAAACTCCACAACTAAAAACTCCACAACTGGAAACTGCACAACTTGAGACTCCGCAACTTGAAACTTCACATCTAGAAACTCCGCTATTAAAAACTCCGCAACTAGAAACTCCGCAACTAGAAACTTCACAACTTAAAACTCCACAACTAGATACTCCACAACTGGAAACTCCACAACTAGAAACTCAACAACTAGAAACTCCACAACTAAAAACTCCACAACTGGAAACTCCACAACTTGAGACTCCGCAACTTGAAACTTCACAACTAGAAACTCCGCTATTAAAAACTCCGCAACTAGAAACTCCGCAACTAGAAACTTCACAACTTAAAACTCCACAACTAGATACTCCACAACTGGAAACTCCACAACTAGAAACTCCACAACTGGAAACTCCACAACTAGATAATCTGCAACTAGAAACTCCACAACTAGAGACTCCACAACTTGAAACTCCACAACTTGAAACTCCACAACTTGAGACTCCACACCTAGAAACTCCACAACTTGAAACTCCGCAGCTTGAGACTCCGCAACTAGAAACTCCACAACTGGAAACTCCACTACTAGATACTCCACAACTGGAAACTCGGCAACTAGAAACTCCACAACTAGAGACTCCACAACTTGAAACTCCACAACTAGAGACTCTGCAACTAGAAACTCCACAACTCGAAACTCCACAACTGGAAACTCCACAACTAGAAACTCCACAGCTTGAGACTCCACAACTTGAAACTCCACAACTTGAAACTTCGCAACTAGAAACTCCGCAACTAGGGACTCCACAACTAGAAACTCCACAACTAGAAACTCCACACCTCGAAACTCTACTACTAGATACTCCACAACTGGAAACTCGACAACTAGAAACTCCACATCTAGAGACTCCACAATTTGAAACTCCACAACTAGAGACTCTGCAACTAGAAACTCAACAACTAGATACTCCACAACTGAACAACTAGAAACTCCACAACTGGAAAATCCACAACTAGATACTCCACAACTAGAAAATCTACAACTAGAAACTCCACAACTATAGACTCCACAACTTGAAACTCCACAAGTTTAAACTCCACAACTTGAGACTCCACAAGTAGAAACTCCACAACTAGAAACTCCACAACTGGAAACTCCCCAACTAGAAACTCCGCAACTAGAAACTCCGCAACAGGAGACTCTAACACTAGAAACTCCACAACTAGAAACTTCAAAACTAGAAACTCCACAACTAGAAACTTCACAACTAGAAACTCCGCAACTAGAGACTCCACAACTAGAAACTCCACAACTTGAAACTCCACAACTAGAAACTCCACAACCAGAAACTCCACAACTAGAAACTCCGCAACTAGAAACTCCACAAATAGAGACTCGGCAACTAGAAATTTCATATCTAGAAACTCCACAACGAGAAACTGTAAAACTAGACTTCACAACTAGAAACTCAACAACTAGAAACTCCACAACTAAAAACTCCACAACTGGAAACTCCACAACTTGAGACTCCGCAACTTGAAACTCCACAACAATAAACTCCGCTATTAAAAACTCCGCAACTAGAAACTCCACAACTAGAAACTCCACAACTTGAAACTCCACAACTAGATACTCCACAACTGGAAACTCCACAACTAGATACTTCACAAATGGAAACTCCACAACTAGATACTCCACAACTGGAAACTCCACAACTAGAAACTCCACAACTAGAGACTCCACAACTCGAAACTCCACAACTAGAAACTCCACAACTAGAAACTCCACAACTGGAAACTCCACAACTAGATACTCCGCAACTAGAAACTCCACAACTAGAGACTCCACAACTTGAAACTCCACAACTAAAAACTCCACAACTAGAAACTCTGCAACTAGAGACTCCACAACTAGAAACTCCACAACTAGAAACTCCGCAACTAGAAACTCCACAACTATAAACTCCACAACTAGAAACTCCACAACTAGAGATTCCGCAACTAGAAACTCCACAACTAGAGACTCCGCAACTAGAAACTCCGCAGCTAGAAACTCCACAAATAGAAACTCCGCAACTAGAAACTCCGCAGCTAGAAACTACACAACTAGAGACTCCACAAATAGAAACTCCACAACTAGAAACTCCACAACTGGAAACTCCCCAACTAGAAACTCCGCAACTAGAAACTCCGCAACAGGAGACTCTACAACTAGAAACTCCACGACTAGAAACTCCAAAACTAGAAACTCCACAACTCGAAACTCCACAACTGGAAACTCCACAACTAGACACTCCACAACTAAAAACTCTTCAACTTGAAACTCCTCAACTAGAAACTCCACAACCAGAAACTTCACAACTAGAAACTCCGCAACAGGAGACTCTACAACTAGAAACTCCACAACTAGAAACTCCAAAACGAGAAACTCCACAACTAGAAACTCCACAAGTTTAAAGTCCACAACTTGAGACTCCACAACTAGAAACTCCACTACTTGAAACTCCTCAACTAGAAACTCCACAACCAGAAACTCCACAACTACAAACTCCGCAACTAGAAACTCCGCAACTAGAGACTCCACAACTAGAAACTCCACAACCTGAAACTCCACAACTACAAACTCCACAAATACAGACTCGGCAACTAGAAATTCCATATCTAGAAACTCCACAACTAGTAACTGCAAAACTAGAGACTTCACAACTAGAAACTCAACAACTAGAAACTCCACAACTAAAAACTCCACAACTGGAAACTCCACAACTTGAGACTCCGCAACTTGAAACTTCACATCTAGAAACTCCGCTATTAAAAACTCCGCAACTAGAAACTCCGCAACTAGAAACTTCACAACTTAAAACTCCACAACTAGATACTCCACAACTGGAAACTCCACAACTAGATACTCCACAACTGGAAACTCCACAACTAGATTCTTCACAACTGGAAACTCCACAACTAGATACTCCACAACTGGAAACTCCACAACTAGAGACTTCACAACTAGAAACTCAACAACTAGAAACTCCACAACTAAAAACTCCACAACTGGAAACTCCACAACTTGAGACTCCGCAACTTGAAACTTCACAACTAGAAACTCCGCTATTAAAAACTCCGCAACTAAAAACTCCGCAACTAGAAACTTCACAAATTAAAACTCCACAACTAGATACTCCACAACTGGAAACTCCACAACTAGAAACTCCACAACTGGAAACTCCACAACTAGATACTCTGCAACTAGAAACTCCACAACTAGAGACTCCACAACTTGAAACTCCACAACTTGAAAATCCACAACTTGAGACTCCACAACTAGAAACTCCACAACTTGAAACTCCGCAGCTTGAGACTCCGCAACTAGAAACTCCACAACTAGGGACTCCGCAACTAGAAACTCCACAACTAGGAACTCCACAACTGGAAACTCCACTACTAGATACTCCACAACTGGAAACTCGGCAACTAGAAACTCCACAACTAGAGACTCCACAACTTGAAACTCCACAACTAGAGACTCTGCAACTAGAAACTCCACAACTAGAAACTCCACAGCTTGAGACTCCGCAACTTGAAACTCCACAAATTGAAACTTCGCAACTAGAAACTCCGCAACTAGGGACTCCACAACTAGAAACTCCACAACTAGAAACTCCACAACTCGAAACTCCACTACTAGATACTCCACAACTGGAAACTCGACAACTAGAAACTCCACATCTAGAGACTCAACAATTTGAAACTCCACAACTAGAGACTCTGCAACTAGAAACTCAACAACTAGGTACTCCACAACTGAACAACTAGAAACTCCACAACTGGAAAATCCACAACTAGATACTCCACAACTAGAAAATCTACAACTAGAAACTCCACAACTATAGACTCCACAACTTGAAACTCCACAAGTTTAAACTCCACAACTTGAGACTCCACAAGTAGAAACTCCACAACTAGAAACTCCACAACTGGAAACTCCCCAACTAGAAACTCCGCAACTAGAAACTCCGCAACAGGAGACTCTAACACTAGAAACTCCACAACTAGAAACTTCAAAACTAGAAACTCCACAACTAGAAACTTCACAACTAGAAACTCCGCAACTAGAGACTCCACAACTAGAAACTCCACAACTTGAAACTCCACACCTAGAAACTCCACAACCAGAAACTCCACAACTAGAAACTCCGCAACTAGAAACTCCACAAATAGAGACTCGGCAACTAGAAATTTCATATCTAGAAACTCCACAACGAGAAACTGTAAAACTAGACTTCACAACTAGAAACTCAACAATTAGAAACTCCACAACTAAAAACTCCACAACTGGAAACTCCACAACTTGAGACTCCGCAACTTGAAACTCCACAACAATAAACTCCGCTATTAAAAACTCCGCAACTAGAAACTCCGCAACTAGAAACTCCACAACTTGAAACTCCACAACTAGATACTCCACAAATGGAAACTCCACAACTAGATACTCCACAACTGGAAACTCCACAACTAGAGACTCCACAACTTGAAACTCCACAACTAGAAACTCCACAACTAGAAACTCTGCAACTAGAGACTCCACAACTAGAAACTCCACAACTAGAAACTCCGCAACTAGAAACTCCACAACTAGAAACTCCACAACTAGAAACCCCACAACTAGAGATTCCGCAACTAGAAACTCCACAACCAGAGACTCCGCAACTAGAAACTCCGCAGCTAGAAACTCCACAAATAGAAACTCCGCAACTAGAAACTCCGCAGCTAGAAACTACACAACTAGAGACTCCACAAATAGAAACTCCACAACTAGAAACTCCACAACTGGAAACTCCCCAACTAGAAACTCCGCAACTAGAAACTCCGCAACAGGAGACTCTACAACTAGAAACTCCACGACTAGAAACTCCAAAACTAGAAACTCCACAACTCGAAACTCCACAACTGGAAACTCCACAACTAGACACTCCACAACTAAAAACTCTTCAACTTGAAACTCCTCAACTAGAAACTCCACAACCAGAAACTTCACAACTAGAAACTCCGCAACTAGAAACTCCGCAACAGGAGACTCTACAACTAGAAGCTCCACAACTAGAAACTCCAAAACGAGAAACTCCACAACTAGAAACTCCACAAGTTTAAAGCCCACAACTTGAGACTCCACAACTAGAAACTCCACAACTTGAAACTCCTCAACTAGAAACTCCACAACCAGAAACTCCACAACTAGAAACTCCGCAACTAGAAACTCTGCAACTAGAGACTCCACAACTAGAAACTCTACAACTAGAAACTCCACAAATACAGACTCGGCAACTAGAAATTCCATATCTAGAAACTCCACAACTAGTCACTGCAAAACTAGAGACTTCACAACTAGAAACTCAACAACTAGAAACTGCACAACTAAAAACTCCACAACTGGAAACTCCACAACTTGAGACTCCACAACTTGAAACTTCACATCTAGAAACTCCGCTATTAAAAACTCCGCAACTAGAAACTCCACAACTAGAATCTTCACAACTTAAAACTCCACAACTAGATACTCAACAACTGGAAACTCCACAACTAGATACTTCACAACTGGAAACTCCACAACTAGATACTCCACAACTGGAAACTCCACAACTAGAGACTCCACAACTCGAAACTCCACAACTAGAAACTCCACAACTAAAAACTCCACAACCAGAGACTCCACAGCTTCACAACTAGAAACTCCACAACTGGAAACTCCACAACTAGAAACTCTGCAACTAGAGACTCCACAACTAGAAACTCCACAACTAGAAACTCCGCAACTAGAAACTCCACAACTAGAAACTCCACAACTAGAAACTCCACAACTAGAAACTCCACAACTAGAGATTCCGCAACTAGAAACTCCCCAACCAGAGACTCCGCAACTAGAAACTCCGCAGCTAGAAACTCCACAAATAGAAACTCCGCAACTAGAAACTCCGCAGCTAGAAACTACACAACTAGAGACTCCACAAATAGAAACTCCACAACTAGAAACTCCACAACAGGAAACTCCCCAACTAGAAACTCCGCAACTAGAAACTCCGCAACAGGAGACTCTACAACTAGAAACTCCACGACTAGAAACTCCAAAACTAGAAACTCCACAACTCGAAACTCCACAACTGGAAACTCCACAACTAGACACTCCACAACCAGAAACTTCACAACTAGAAACTCCGCAACTAGAAACTCCGCAACAGGAGACTCTACAACTAGAAGCTCCACAACTAGAAACTCCAAAACGAGAAACTCCACAACTAGAAACTCCACAAGTTTAAAGTCCACAACTTGAGACTCCACAACTAGAAACTCCACAACTTGAAACTCCTCAACTAGAAACTCCACAACCAGAAACTCCACAACTAGAAACTCCGCAACTAGAAACTCCGCAACTAGAGACTCCACAACTAGAAACTCCACAACCTGAAACTCCACAACTTCAAACTCCACAAATACAGACTCGGCAACTAGAAATTCCATATCTAGAAACTCCACAACTAGTAACTGCAAAACTAGAGACTTCACAACTAGAAACTCAACAACTAGAAACTCCACAACTAAAAACTCCACAACTGGAAACTCCACAACTTGAGACTCCGCAACTTGAAACTTCACATCTAGAAACTCCGCTATTAAAAACTCCGCAACTAGAAACTCCGCAACTAGAAACTTCACAACTTAAAACTCCACAACTAGATACTCCACAACTGGAAACTCCACAACTAGATACTTCACAACTGGAAACTCCACAACTAGATACTCCACAACTGGAAACTCCACAACTAGAGACTCCACAACTCGAAACTCCACAACTAGAAACTCCACAGCTTCACAACTAGAAACTCCACAACTGGAAACTCCACAACTAGATACTCTGCAACTAGAAACTCCACAACTAGAGACTCCACAACTTGAAACTCCACAACTTGAAACTCCACAACTTGAGACTCCACAACTAGAAACTCCACAACTTGAAACTCCGCAGCTTGAGACTCCGCAACTAGAAACTCCACAACTAGGGACTCCGCAACTAGAAACTCCACAACTAGAAACTCCACAACTGGAAACTCCACTACTAGATACTCCACAACTGGAAACTCGGCAACTAGAAACTCCACAACTAGAGACTCCACAACTTGAAACTCCACAACTAGAGACTCTGCAACTAGAAACTCCACAACTCGAAACTCCACAACTGGAAACTCCACAACTAGAAACTCCACAGCTTGAGACTCCACAACTTGAAACTCCACAACTTGAAACTTCGCAACTAGAAACTCCGCAACTAGGGACTCCACAACTAGACACTCCACAACTAGAAACTCCACAACTCGAAACTCCACTACTAGATACTCCACAACTGGAAACTCGACAACTAGAAACTCCACATCTAGAGACTCCACAATTTGAAACTCCACAACTAGAGACTCTGCAACTAGAAACTCAACAACTAGATACTCCACAACTGAACAACTAGAAACTCCACAACTGGAAAATCCACAACTAGATACTCCACAACTAAAAACTCCACAACTGGAAACTCCACAACTTGAGACTCCGCAACTTGAAACTCCACAACAATAAACTCCGCTATTAAAAACTCCGCAACTAGAAACTCCGACACTAGAAACTCCACAACTTGAAACTCCACAACTAGATACTCCACAACTGGAAACTCCACAACTAGATACTTCACAAATGGAAACTCCACAACTAGATACTCCACAACTAGAAACTCCACAACTAGAAACTCCACAACTGGAAACTCCACAACTAGATACTCCGCAACTAGAAACTCCACAACTAGAGACTCCACAACTTGAAACTCCACAACTAGAGACTCCGCAACTAGAAACTCCGCAGCTAGAAACTCCACAACTAGAAACTCCGCAGCTAGAAACTACACAACTAGAGACTCCACAAATAGAAACTCCACAACTAGAAACTCCACAACTAAAAACTCCACAACTGGAAACTCCACAACTTGAGACTCCGCAACTTGAAACTTCACATCTAGAAACTCCGCTATTAAAAACTCCGCAACTAGAAACTCCGCAACTAGAAACTTCACAACTTAAAACTCCACAACTAGATACTCCACAACTGGAAACTCCCCAACTAGAAACTCCGCAACTAGAAACTCCGCAACAGGAGACTCTACAACTAGAAACTCCACGACTAGAAACTCCAAAACTAGAAACTCCACAACTCGAAACTCCACAACTTGAGACTCCACACCTAGAAACTCCACAACTTGAAACTCCGCAGCTTGAGACTCCGCAACTAGAAACTCCACAACTAGGGACTCCGCAACTAGAAACTCCACAACTAGAAACTCCACAACTGGAAACTCCACTACTAGATACTCCACAACTGGAAACTCGGCAACTAGAAACTCCACAACTAGAGACTCCACAACTTGAAACTCCACAACTAGAGACTCTGCAACTAGAAACTCCACAACTCGAAACTCCACAACTGGAAACTCCACAACTAGAAACTCCACAACTAGAAACTCCGCAACTAGAAACTCCACAAATAGAGACTCGGCAACTAGAAATTTCATATCTAGAAACTCCACAACGAGAAACTGTAAAACTAGACTTCACAACTAGAAACTCAACAACTAGAAACTCCACAACTAAAAACTCCACAACTGGAAACTCCACAACTTGAGACTCCGCAACTTGAAACTCCACAACAATAAACTCCGCTATTAAAAACTCCGCAACTAGAAACTCCACAACTAGAAACTCCACAACTTGAAACTCCACAACTAGATACTCCACAACTGGAAACTCCACAACTAGATACTTCACAAATGGAAACTCCACAACTAGATACTCCACAACTGGAAACTCCACAACTAGAAACTCCACAACTAGAGACTCCACAACTCGAAACTCCACAACTAGAAACTCCACAACTAGAAACTCCACAACTGGAAACTCCACAACTAGATACTCCGCAACTAGAAACTCCACAACTAGAGACTCCACAACTTGAAACTCCACAAATAGAAACTCCGCAACTAGAAACTCCGCAGCTAGAAACTACACAACTAGAGACTCCACAAATAGAAACTCCACAACTAGAAACTCCACAACTGGAAACTGCCCAACTAGAAACTCCGCAACTAGAAACTCCGCAACAGGAGACTCTACAACTAGAAACTCCACGACTAGAAACTCCAAAACTAGAAACTCCACAACTCGAAACTCCACAACTGGAAACTCCACAACTAGACACTCCACAACTAAAAACTCTTCAACTTGAAACTCCTCAACTAGAAACTCCGCAACTAGAAACTCCACAAATAGAGACTCGGCAACTAGAAATTTCATATCTAGAAACTCCACAACGAGAAACTGTAAAACTAGACTTCACAACTAGAAACTCAACAACTAGAAACTCCACAACTAAAAACTCCACAACTGGAAACTCCACAACTTGAGACTCCGCAACTTGAAACTCCACAACAATAAACTCCGCTATTAAAAACTCCGCAACTAGAAACTCCACAACTAGAAACTCCACAACTTGAAACTCCACAACTAGATACTCCACAACTGGAAACTCCACAACTAGATACTCCACAACTGGAAACTCCACAACTAGAGACTCCACAACTTGAAACTCCACAACTAGAAACTCCACAACTAGAAACTCTGCAACTAGAGACTCCACAACTAGAAACTCCACAACTAGAAACTCCGCAACTAGAAACTCCACAACTAGAAACTCCACAACTAGAAACCCCACAACTAGAGATTCCGCAACTAGAAACTCCACAACCAGAGACTCCGCAACTAGAAACTCCGCAGCTAGAAACTCCACAAATAGAAACTCCGCAACTAGAAACTCCGCAGCTAGAAACTACACAACTAGAGACTCCACAAATAGAAACTCCACAACTAGAAACTCCACAACTGGAAACTCCCCAACTAGAAACTCCGCAACTAGAAACTCCGCAACAGGAGACTCTACAACTAGAAACTCCACGACTAGAAACTCCAAAACTAGAAACTCCACAACTCGAAACTCCACAACTGGAAACTCCACAACTAGACACTCCACAACTAAAAACTCTTCAACTTGAAACTCCTCAACTAGAAACTCCACAACCAGAAACTTCACAACTAGAAACTCCGCAACTAGAAACTCCGCAACAGGAGACTCTACAACTAGAAGCTCCACAACTAGAAACTCCAAAACGAGAAACTCCACAACTAGAAACTCCACAAGTTTAATGCCCACAACTTGAGACTCCACAACTAGAAACTCCACAACTTGAAACTCCTCAACTAGAAACTCCACAACCAGAAACTCCACAACTAGAAACTCCGCAACTAGAAACTCTGCAACTAGAGACTCCACAACTAGAAACTCTACAACTAGAAACTCCACAAATACAGACTCGGCAACTAGAAATTCCATATCTAGAAACTCCACAACTAGTCACTGCAAAACTAGAGACTTCACAACTAGAAACTCAACAACTAGAAACTGCACAACTAAAAACTCCACAACTGGAAACTCCACAACTTGAGACTCCGCAACTTGAAACTTCACATCTAGAAACTCCGCTATTAAAAACTCCGCAACTAGAAACTCCACAACTAGAATCTTCACAACTTAAAACTCCACAACTAGATACTCAACAACTGGAAACTCCACAACTAGATACTTCACAACTGGAAACTCCACAACTAGATACTCCACAACTGGAAACTCCACAACTAGAGACTCCACAACTCGAAACTCCACAACTAGAAACTCCACAACTAGAAACTCCACAACCAGAGACTCCACAGCTTCACAACTAGAAACTCCACAACTGGAAACTCCACAACTAGAAACTCTGCAACTAGAGACTCCACAACTAGAAACTCCACAACTAGAAACTCCGCAACTAGAAACTCCACAACTAGAAACTCCACAACTAGAAACTCCACAACTAGAAACTCCACAACTAGAGATTCCGCAACTAGAAACTCCCCAACCAGAGACTCCGCAACTAGAAACTCCGCAGCTAGAAACTCCACAAATAGAAACTCCGCAACTAGAAACTCCGCAGCTAGAAACTACACAACTAGAGACTCCACAAATAGAAACTCCACAACTAGAAACTCCACAACAGGAAACTCCCCAACTAGAAACTCCGCAACTAGAAACTCCGCAACAGGAGACTCTACAACTAGAAACTCCACGACTAGAAACTCCAAAACTAGAAACTCCACAACTCGAAACTCCACAACTGGAAACTCCACAACTAGACACTCCACAACCAGAAACTTCACAACTAGAAACTCCGCAACTAGAAACTCCGCAACAGGAGACTCTACAACTGGAAGCTCCACAACTAGAAACTCCAAAACGAGAAACTCCACAACTAGAAACTCCACAAGTTTAAAGTCCACAACTTGAGACTCCACAACTAGAAACTCCACAACTTGAAACTCCTCAACTAGAAACTCCACAACCAGAAACTCCACAACTAGAAACTCCGCAACTAGAAACTCCGCAACTAGAGACTCCACAACTAGAAACTCCACAACCTGAAACTCCACAACTTCAAACTCCACAAATACAGACTCGGCAACTAGAAATTCCATATCTAGAAACTCCACAACTAGTAACTGCAAAACTAGAGACTTCACAACTAGAAACTCAACAACTAGAAACTCCACAACTAAAAACTCCACAACTGGAAACTCCACAACTTGAGACTCCGCAACTTGAAACTTCACATCTAGAAACTCCGCTATTAAAAACTCCGCAACTAGAAACTCCGCAACTAGAAACTTCACAACTTAAAACTCCACAACTAGATACTCCACAACTGGAAACTCCACAACTAGATACTTCACAACTGGAAACTCCACAACTAGATACTCCACAACTGGAAACTCCACAACTAGAGACTCCACAACTCGAAACTCCACAACTAGAAACTCCACAGCTTCACAACTAGAAACTCCACAACTGGAAACTCCACAACTAGATACTCTGCAACTAGAAACTCCACAACTAGAGACTCCACAACTTGAAACTCCACAACTTGAAACTCCACAACTTGAGACTCCACAACTAGAAACTCCACAACTTGAAACTCCGCAGCTTGAGACTCCGCAACTAGAAACTCCACAACTAGGGACTCCGCAACTAGAAACTCCACAACTAGAAACTCCACAACTGGAAACTCCACTACTAGATACTCCACAACTGGAAACTCGGCAACTAGAAACTCCACAACTAGAGACTCCACAACTTGAAACTCCACAACTAGAGACTCTGCAACTAGAAACTCCACAACTCGAAACTCCACAACTGGAAACTCCACAACTAGAAACTCCACAGCTTGAGACTCCACAACTTGAAACTCCACAACTTGAAACTTCGCAACTAGAAACTCCGCAACTAGGGACTCCACAACTAGACACTCCACAACTAGAAACTCCACAACTCGAAACTCCACTACTAGATACTCCACAACTGGAAACTCGACAACTAGAAACTCCACATCTAGAGACTCCACAATTTGAAACTCCACAACTAGAGACTCTGCAACTAGAAACTCAACAACTAGATACTCCACAACTGAACAACTAGAAACTCCACAACTGGAAAATCCACAACTAGATACTCCACAACTAAAAACTCCACAACTGGAAACTCCACAACTTGAGACTCCGCAACTTGAAACTCCACAACAATAAACTCCGCTATTAAAAACTCCGCAACTAGAAACTCCGACACTAGAAACTCCACAACTTGAAACTCCACAACTAGATACTCCACAACTGGAAACTCCACAACTAGATACTTCACAAATGGAAACTCCACAACTAGATACTCCACAACTAGAAACTCCACAACTAGAAACTCCACAACTGGAAACTCCACAACTAGATACTCCGCAACTAGAAACTCCACAACTAGAGACTCCACAACTTGAAACTCCACAACTAGAGACTCCGCAACTAGAAACTCCGCAGCTAGAAACTCCACAACTAGAAACTCCGCAGCTAGAAACTACACAACTAGAGACTCCACAAATAGAAACTCCACAACTAGAAACTCCACAACTAAAAACTCCACAACTGGAAACTCCACAACTTGAGACTCCGCAACTTGAAACTTCACATCTAGAAACTCCGCTATTAAAAACTCCGCAACTAGAAACTCCGCAACTAGAAACTTCACAACTTAAAACTCCACAACTAGATACTCCACAACTGGAAACTCCCCAACTAGAAACTCCGCAACTAGAAACTCCGCAACAGGAGACTCTACAACTAGAAACTCCACGACTAGAAACTCCAAAACTAGAAACTCCACAACTCGAAACTCCACAACTTGAGACTCCACACCTAGAAACTCCACAACTTGAAACTCCGCAGCTTGAGACTCCGCAACTAGAAACTCCACAACTAGGGACTCCGCAACTAGAAACTCCACAACTAGAAACTCCACAACTGGAAACTCCACTACTAGATACTCCACAACTGGAAACTCGGCAACTAGAAACTCCACAACTAGAGACTCCACAACTTGAAACTCCACAACTAGAGACTCTGCAACTAGAAACTCCACAACTCGAAACTCCACAACTGGAAACTCCACAACTAGAAACTCCACAACTTGAGACTCCGCAACTTGAAACTTCACATCTAGAAACTCCGCTATTAAAAACTCCGCAACTAGAAACTCCGCAACTAGAAACTTCACAACTTAAAACTCCACAACTAGATACTCCACAACTGGAAACTCCCCAACTAGAAACTCCGCAACTAGAAACTCCGCAACAGGAGACTCTACAACTAGAAACTCCACGACTAGAAACTCCAAAACTAGAAACTCCACAACTCGAAACTCCACAACTTGAGACTCCACACCTAGAAACTCCACAACTTGAAACTCCGCAGCTTGAGACTCCGCAACTAGAAACTCCACAACTAGGGACTCCGCAACTAGAAACTCCACAACTAGAAACTCCACAACTGGAAACTCCACTACTAGATACTCCACAACTGGAAACTCGGCAACTAGAAACTCCACAACTAGAGACTCCACAACTTGAAACTCCACAACTAGAGACTCTGCAACTAGAAACTCCACAACTCGAAACTCCACAACTGGAAACTCCACAACTAGAAACTCCACAACTAGAAACTCCGCAACTAGAAACTCCACAAATAGAGACTCGGCAACTAGAAATTTCATATCTAGAAACTCCACAACGAGAAACTGTAAAACTAGACTTCACAACTAGAAACTCAACAACTAGAAACTCCACAACTAAAAACTCCACAACTGGAAACTCCACAACTTGAGACTCCGCAACTTGAAACTCCACAACAATAAACTCCGCTATTAAAAACTCCGCAACTAGAAACTCCACAACTTGAAACTCCACAACTAGATACTCCACAACTGGAAACTCCACAACTAGATACTTCACAAATGGAAACTCCACAACTAGATACTCCACAACTGGAAACTCCACAACTAGAAACTCCACAACTAGAGACTCCACAACTCGAAACTCCACAACTAGAAACTCCACAACTAGAAACTCCACAACTGGAAACTCCACAACTAGATACTCCGCAACTAGAAACTCCACAACTAGAGACTCCACAACTTGAAACTCCACAACTAAAAACTCCACAACTAGAAACTCTGCAACTAGAGACTCCACAACTAGAAACTCCACAACTAGAAACTGCGCAACTAGAAACTCCACAACTATAAACTCCACAACTAGAAACTCCACAACTAGAGATTCCGCAACTAGAAACTCCACAACTAGAGACTCCGCAACTAGAAACTCCGCAGCTAGAAACTCCACAAATAGAAACTCCGCAACTAGAAACTCCGCAGCTAGAAACTACACAACTAGAGACTCCACAAATAGAAACTCCACAACTAGAAACTCCACAACTGGAAACTCCCCAACTAGAAACTCCGCAACTAGAAACTCCGCAACAGGAGACTCTACAACTAGAAACTCCACGACTAGAAACTCCAAAACTAGAAACTCCACAACTCGAAACTCCACAACTGGAAACTCCACAACTAGACACTCCACAACTAAAAACTCTTCAACTTGAAACTCCTCAACTAGAAAGTCCACAACCAGAAACTTCACAACTAGAAACTCCGCAACAGGAGACTCTACAACTAGAAACTCCACAACTAGAAACTCCAAAACGAGAAACTCCACAACTAGAAACTCCACAAGTTTAAAGTCCACAACTTGAGACTCCACAACTAGAAACTCCACAACTTGAAACTCCTCAACTAGAAACTCCACAACCAGAAACTCCACAACTACAAACTCCGCAACTAGAAACTCCGCAACTAGAGACTCCACAACTAGAAACTCCACAACCTGAAACTCCACAACTACAAACTCCACAAATACAGACTCGGCAACTAGAAATTCCATATCTAGAAACTCCACAACTAGTAACTGCAAAACTAGAGACTTCACAACTAGAAACTCAACAACTAGAAACTCCACAACTAAAAACTCCACAACTGGAAACTCCACAACTTGAGACTCCGCAACTTGAAACTTCACATCTAGAAACTCTGCTATTAAAAACTCCGCAACTAGAAACTCCGCAACTAGAAACTTCACAACTTAAAACTCCACAACTAGATACTCCACAACTGGAAACTCCACAACTAGATACTCCACAACTGGAAACTCCACAACTAGATTCTTCACAACTGGAAACTCCACAACTAGATACTCCACAACTGGAAACTCCACAACTAGAGACTTCACAACTAGAAACTCAACAACTAGAAACTCCACAACTAAAAACTCCACAACTGGAAACTCCACAACTTGAGACTCCGCAACTTGAAACTTCACAACTAGAAACTCCGCTATTAAAAACTCCGCAACTAAAAACTCCGCAACTAGAAACTTCACAAATTAAAACTCCACAACTAGATACTCCACAACTGGAAACTCCACAACTAGAAACTCCACAACTGGAAACTCCACAACTAGATACTCTGCAACTAGAAACTCCACAACTAGAGACTCCACAACTTGAAACTCCACAACTTGAAAATCCACAACTTGAGACTCCACAACTAGAAACTCCACAACTTGAAACTCCGCAGCTTGAGACTCCGCAACTAGAAACTCCACAACTAGGGACTCCGCAACTAGAAACTCCACAACTAGAAACTCCACAACTGGAAACTCCACTACTAGATACTCCACAACTGGAAACTCGGCAACTAGAAACTCCACAACTAGAGACTCCACAACTTGAAACTCCACAACTAGAGACTCTGCAACTAGAAACTCCACAACTAGAAACTCCACAGCTTGAGACTCCGCAACTTGAAACTCCACAAATTGAAACTTCGCAACTAGAAACTCCGCAACTAGGGACTCCACAACTAGAAACTCCACAACTAGAAACTCCACAACTCGAAACTCCACTACTAGATACTCCACAACTGGAAACTCGACAACTAGAAACTCCACATCTAGAGACTCAACAATTTGAAACTCCACAACTAGAGACTCTGCAACTAGAAACTCAACAACTAGGTACTCCACAACTGAACAACTAGAAACTCCACAACTGGAAAATCCACAACTAGATACTCCACAACTAGAAAATCTACAACTAGAAACTCCACAACTATAGACTCCACAACTTGAAACTCCACAAGTTTAAACTCCACAACTTGAGACTCCACAAGTAGAAACTCCACAACTAGAAACTCCACAACTGGAAACTCCCCAACTAGAAACTCCGCAACTAGAAACTCCGCAACAGGAGACTCTAACACTAGAAACTCCACAACTAGAAACTTCAAAACTAGAAACTCCACAACTAGAAACTTCACAACTAGAAAGTCCGCAACTAGAGACTCCACAACTAGAAACTCCACAACTTGAAACTCCACACCTAGAAACTCCACAACCAGAAACTCCACAACTAGAAACTCCGCAACTAGAAACTCCACAAATAGAGACTCGGCAACTAGAAATTTCATATCTAGAAACTCCACAACGAGAAACTGTAAAACTAGACTTCACAACTAGAAACTCAACAATTAGAAACTCCACAACTAAAAACTCCACAACTGGAAACTCCACAACTTGAGACTCCGCAACTTGAAACTCCACAACAATAAACTCCGCTATTAAAAACTCCGCAACTAGAAACTCCGCAACTAGAAACTCCACAACTTGAAACTCCACAACTAGATACTCCACAAATGGAAACTCCACAACTAGATACTCCACAACTGGAAACTCCACAACTAGAGACTCCACAACTTGAAACTCCACAACTAGAAACTCCACAACTAGAAACTCTGCAACTAGAGACTCCACAACTAGAAACTCCACAACTAGAAACTCCGCAACTAGAAACTCCACAACTAGAAACTCCACAACTAGAAACCCCACAACTAGAGATTCCGCAACTAGAAACTCCACAACCAGAGACTCCGCAACTAGAAACTCCGCAGCTAGAAACTCCACAAATAGAAACTCCGCAACTAGAAACTCCGCAGCTAGAAACTACACAACTAGAGACTCCACAAATAGAAACTCCACAACTAGAAACTCCACAACTGGAAACTCCCCAACTAGAAACTCCGCAACTAGAAACTCCGCAACAGGAGACTCTACAACTAGAAACTCCACGACTAGAAACTCCAAAACTAGAAACTCCACAACTCGAAACTCCACAACTGGAAACTCCACAACTAGACACTCCACAACTAAAAACTCTTCAACTTGAAACTCCTCAACTAGAAACTCCACAACCAGAAACTTCACAACTAGAAACTCCGCAACTAGAAACTCCGCAACAGGAGACTCTACAACTAGAAGCTCCACAACTAGAAACTCCAAAACGAGAAACTCCACAACTAGAAACTCCACAAGTTTAAAGCCCACAACTTGAGACTCCACAACTAGAAACTCCACAACTTGAAACTCCTCAACTAGAAACTCCACAACCAGAAACTCCACAACTAGAAACTCCGCAACTAGAAACTCTGCAACTAGAGACTCCACAACTAGAAACTCTACAACTAGAAACTCCACAAATACAGACTCGGCAACTAGAAATTCCATATCTAGAAACTCCACAACTAGTCACTGCAAAACTAGAGACTTCACAACTAGAAACTCAACAACTAGAAACTGCACAACTAAAAACTCCACAACTGGAAACTCCACAACTTGAGACTCCGCAACTTGAAACTTCACATCTAGAAACTCCGCTATTAAAAACTCCGCAACTAGAAACTCCACAACTAGAATCTTCACAACTTAAAACTCCACAACTAGATACTCAACAACTGGAAACTCCACAACTAGATACTTCACAACTGGAAACTCCACAACTAGATACTCCACAACTGGAAACTCCACAACTAGAGACTCCACAACTCGAAACTCCACAACTAGAATCTCCACAACTAAAAACTCCACAACCAGAGACTCCACAGCTTCACAACTAGAAACTCCACAACTGGAAACTCCACAACTAGAAACTCTGCAACTAGAGACTCCACAACTAGAAACTCCACAACTAGAAACTCCGCAACTAGAAACTCCACAACTAGAAACTCCACAACTAGAAACTCCACAACTAGAAACTCCACAACTAGAGATTCCGCAACTAGAAACTCCCCAACCAGAGACTCCGCAACTAGAAACTCCGCAGCTAGAAACTCCACAAATAGAAACTCCGCAACTAGAAACTCCGCAGCTAGAAACTACACAACTAGAGACTCCACAAATAGAAACTCCACAACTAGAAACTCCACAACAGGAAACTCCCCAACTAGAAACTCCGCAACTAGAAACTCCGCAACAGGAGACTCTACAACTAGAAACTCCACGACTAGAAACTCCAAAACTAGAAACTCCACAACTCGAAACTCCACAACTGGAAACTCCACAACTAGACACTCCACAACCAGAAACTTCACAACTAGAAACTCCGCAACTAGAAACTCCGCAACAGGAGACTCTACAACTAGAAGCTCCACAACTAGAAACTCCAAAACGAGAAACTCCACAACTAGAAACTCCACAAGTTTAAAGTCCACAACTTGAGACTCCACAACTAGAAACTCCACAACTTGAAACTCCTCAACTAGAAACTCCACAACCAGAAACTCCACAACTAGAAACTCCGCAACTAGAAACTCCGCAACTAGAGACTCCACAACTAGAAACTCCACAACCTGAAACTCCACAACTTCAAACTCCACAAATACAGACTCGGCAACTAGAAATTCCATATCTAGAAACTCCACAACTAGTAACTGCAAAACTAGAGACTTCACAACTAGAAACTCAACAACTAGAAACTCCACAACTAAAAACTCCACAACTGGAAACTCCACAACTTGAGACTCCGCAACTTGAAACTTCACATCTAGAAACTCCGCTATTAAAAACTCCGCAACTAGAAACTCCGCAACTAGAAACTTCACAACTTAAAACTCCACAACTAGATACTCCACAACTGGAAACTCCACAACTAGATACTTCACAACTGGAAACTCCACAACTAGATACTCCACAACTGGAAACTCCACAACTAGAGACTCCACAACTCGAAACTCCACAACTAGAAACTCCACAGCTTCACAACTAGAAACTCCACAACTGGAAACTCCACAACTAGATACTCTGCAACTAGAAACTCCACAACTAGAGACTCCACAACTTGAAACTCCACAACTTGAAACTCCACAACTTGAGACTCCACAACTAGAAACTCCACAACTTGAAACTCCGCAGCTTGAGACTCCGCAACTAGAAACTCCACAACTAGGGACTCCGCAACTAGAAACTCCACAACTAGAAACTCCACAACTGGAAACTCCACTACTAGATACTCCACAACTGGAAACTCGGCAACTAGAAACTCCACAACTAGAGACTCCACAACTTGAAACTCCACAACTAGAGACTCTGCAACTAGAAACTCCACAACTCGAAACTCCACAACTGGAAACTCCACAACTAGAAACTCCACAGCTTGAGACTCCACAACTTGAAACTCCACAACTTGAAACTTCGCAACTAGAAACTCCGCAACTAGGGACTCCACAACTAGACACTCCACAACTAGAAACTCCACAACTCGAAACTCCACTACTAGATACTCCACAACTGGAAACTCGACAACTAGACACTCCACATCTAGAGACTCCACAATTTGAAACTCCACAACTAGAGACTCTGCAACTAGAAACTCAACAACTAGATACTCCACAACTGAACAACTAGAAACTCCACAACTGGAAAATCCACAACTAGATACTCCACAACTAAAAACTCCACAACTGGAAACTCCACAACTTGAGACTCCGCAACTTGAAACTCCACAACAATAAACTCCGCTATTAAAAACTCCGCAACTAGAAACTCCGACACTAGAAACTCCACAACTTGAAACTCCACAACTAGATACTCCACAACTGGAAACTCCACAACTAGATACTTCACAAATGGAAACTCCACAACTAGATACTCCACAACTAGAAACTCCACAACTTGAAACTCCACAACTGGAAACTCCACAACTAGATACTCCGCAACTAGAAACTCCACAACTAGAGACTCCACAACTTGAAACTCCACAACTAGAGACTCCGCAACTAGAAACTCCGCAGCTAGAAACTCCACAACTAGAAACTCCGCAGCTAGAAACTACACAACTAGAGACTCCACAAATAGAAACTCCACAACTAGAAACTCCACAACTAAAAACTCCACAACTGGAAACTCCACAACTTGAGACTCCGCAACTTGAAACTTCACATCTAGAAACTCCGCTATTAAAAACTCCGCAACTAGAAACTCCGCAACTAGAAACTTCACAACTTAAAACTCCACAACTAGATACTCCACAACTGGAAACTCCCCAACTAGAAACTCCGCAACTAGAAACTCCGCAACAGGAGACTCTACAACTAGAAACTCCACGACTAGAAACTCCAAAACTAGAAACTCCACAACTCGAAACTCCACAACTTGAGACTCCACACCTAGAAACTCCACAACTTGAAACTCCGCAGCTTGAGACTCCGCAACTAGAAACTCCACAACTAGGGACTCCGCAACTAGAAACTCCACAACTAGAAACTCCACAACTGGAAACTCCACTACTAGATACTCCACAACTGGAAACTCGGCAACTAGAAACTCCACAACTAGAGACTCCACAACTTGAAACTCCACAACTAGAGACTCTGCAACTAGAAACTCCACAACTCGAAACTCCACAACTGGAAACTCCACAACTAGAAACTCCACAGCTTGAGACTCCACAACTTGAAACTCTACAACTTGAAACTTCGCAACTAGAAACTCCGCAACTAGGGACTCCACAACTAGAAACTCCACAACTAGAAACTCCACAACTCGAAACTCTACTACTAGATACTCCACAACTGGAAACTCGACAACTAGAAACTCCACATCTAGAGACTCCACAATTTGAAACTCCACAACTAGAGACTCTGCAACTAGAAACTCAACAACTAGATACTCCACAACTGAACAACTAGAAACTCCACAACTGGAAAATCCACAACTAGATACTCCACAACTAGAAAATCTACAACTAGAAACTCCACAACTATAGACTCCACAACTTGAAACTCCACAAGTTTAAACTCCACAACTTGAGACTCCACAAGTAGAAACTCCACAACTAGAAACTCCACAACTGGAAACTCCCCAACTAGAAACTCCGCAACTAGAAACTCCGCAACAGGAGACTCTAACACTAGAAACTCCACAACTAGAAACTTCAAAACTAGAAACTCCACAACTAGAAACTTCACAACTAGAAACTCCGCAACTAGAGACTCCACAACTAGAAACTCCACAACTTGAAACTCCACAACTAGAAACTCCACAACCAGAAACTCCACAACTAGAAACTCCGCAACTAGAAACTCCACAAATAGAGACTCGGCAACTAGAAATTTCATATCTAGAAACTCCACAACGAGAAACTGTAAAACTAGACTTCACAACTAGAAACTCAACAACTAGAAACTCCACAACAAAAAACTCCACAACTGGAAACTCCACAACTTGAGACTCCGCAGCTTGAAACTCCACAACAATAAACTCCGCTATTAAAAACTCCGCAACTAGAAACTCCGCAACTAGAAACTCCACAACTTGAAACTCCACAACTAGATACTCCACAACTGGAAACTCCACAACTAGATACTTCACAAATGGAAACTCCACAACTAGATACTCCACAACTAGAAACTCCACAACTAGAAACTCCACAACTGGAAACTCCACAACTAGATACTCCGCAACTAGAAACTCCACAACTAGAGACTCCACAACTTGAAACTCCACAACTAGAGACTCCGCAACTAGAAACTCCGCAGCTAGAAACTCCACAACTAGAAACTCCGCAGCTAGAAACTACACAACTAGAGACTCCACAAATAGAAACTCCACAACTAGAAACTCCACAACTAAAAACTCCACAACTGGAAACTCCACAACTTGAGACTCCGCAACTTGAAACTTCACATCTAGAAACTCCGCTATTAAAAACTCCGCAACTAGAAACTCCGCAACTAGAAACTTCACAATTTAAAACTCCACAACTAGATACTCCACAACTGGAAACTCCCCAACTAGAAACTCCGCAACTAGAAACTCCGCAACAGGAGACTCTACAACTAGAAACTCCACGACTAGAAACTCCAAAACTAGAAACTCCACAACTCGAAACTCCACAACTGGAAACTCCACAACTAGACACTCCACAACTAAAAACTCTTCAACTTGAAACTCCTCAACTAGAAACTCCACAACCAGAAACTTCACAACTAGAAACTCCGCAACAGGAGACTCTACAACTAGAAACTCCACAACTAGAAACTCCAAAACGAGAAACTCCACAACTAGAAACTCCACAAGTTTAAAGTCCACTACTTGAGACTCCACAACTAGAAACTCCACAACTTGAAACTCCTCAACTAGAAACTCCACAACCAGAAACTCCACAACTACAAACTCCGCAACTAGAAACTCCGCAACTAGAGACTCCACAACTAGAAACTCCACAACCTGAAACTCCACAACTACAAACTCCACAAATACAGACTCGGCAACTAGAAATTCCATATCTAGAAACTCCACAACTAGTAACTGCAAAACTAGAGACTTCACAACTAGAAACTCAACAACTAGAAACTCCACAACTAAAAACTCCACAACTGGAAACTCCACAACTTGAGACTCCGCAACTTGAAACTTCACATCTAGAAACTCCGCTATTAAAAACTCCGCAACTAGAAACTCCGCAACTAGAAACTTCACAACTTAAAACTCCACAACTAGATACTCCACAACTGGAAACTCCACAACTAGATACTCCACAACTGGAAACTCCACAACTAGATTCTTCACAACTGGAAACTCCACAACTAGATACTCCACAACTGGAAACTCCACAACTAGAGACTTCACAACTAGAAACTCAACAACTAGAAACTCCACAACTAAAAACTCCACAACTGGAAACTCCACAACTTGAGACTCCGCAACTTGAAACTTCACAACTAGAAACTCCACTATTAAAAACTCCGCAACTAAAAACTCCGCAACTAGAAACTTCACAACTTAAAACTCCACAACTAGATACTCCACAACTGGAAACTCCACAACTAGAAACTCCACAACTGGAAACTCCACAACTAGATACTCTGCAACTAGAAACTCCACAACTAGAGACTCCACAACTTGAAACTCCTCAACTTGAAAATCCACAACTTGAGACTCCACAACTAGAAACTCCACAACTTGAAACTCCGCAGCTTGAGACTCCGCAACTAGAAACTCCACAACTAGGGACTCCGCAACAAGAAACTCCACTACTAGATACTCCACAACTGGAAACTCGGCAACTAGAAACTCCACAACTAGAGACTCCACAACTTGAAACTCCACAACTAGAGACTCTGCAACTAGAAACTCCACAACTAGAAACTCCGCAACTAGAAACTCCACAAATAGAGACTCGGCAACTAGAAATTTCATATCTAGAAACTCCACAACGAGAAACTGTAAAACTAGACTTCACAACTAGAAACTCAACAACTAGAAACTCCACAACAAAAAACTCCACAACTGGAAACTCCACAACTTGAGACTCCGCAGCTTGAAACTCCACAACAATAAACTCCGCTATTAAAAACTCCGCAACTAGAAACTCCGCAACTAGAAACTCCACAACTTGAAACTCCACAACTAGATACTCCACAACTGGAAACTCCACAACTAGATACTTCACAAATGGAAACTCCACAACTAGATACTCCACAACTAGAAACTCCACAACTAGAAACTCCACAACTGGAAACTCCACAACTAGATACTCCGCAACTAGAAACTCCACAACTAGAGACTCCACAACTTGAAACTCCACAACTAGAGACTCCGCAACTAGAAACTCCGCAGCTAGAAACTCCACAACTAGAAACTCCGCAGCTAGAAACTACACAACTAGAGACTCCACAAATAGAAACTCCACAACTAGAAACTCCACAACTAAAAACTCCACAACTGGAAACTCCACAACTTGAGACTCCGCAACTTGAAACTTCACATCTAGAAACTCCGCTATTAAAAACTCCGCAACTAGAAACTCCGCAACTAGAAACTTCACAATTTAAAACTCCACAACTAGATACTCCACAACTGGAAACTCCCCAACTAGAAACTCCGCAACTAGAAACTCCGCAACAGGAGACTCTACAACTAGAAACTCCACGACTAGAAACTCCAAAACTAGAAACTCCACAACTCGAAACTCCACAACTGGAAACTCCACAACTAGACACTCCACAACTAAAAACTCTTCAACTTGAAACTCCTCAACTAGAAACTCCACAACCAGAAACTTCACAACTAGAAACTCCGCAACAGGAGACTCTACAACTAGAAACTCCACAACTAGAAACTCCAAAACGAGAAACTCCACAACTAGAAACTCCACAAGTTTAAAGTCCACTACTTGAGACTCCACAACTAGAAACTCCACAACTTGAAACTCCTCAACTAGAAACTCCACAACCAGAAACTCCACAACTACAAACTCCGCAACTAGAAACTCCGCAACTAGAGACTCCACAACTAGAAACTCCACAACCTGAAACTCCACAACTACAAACTCCACAAATACAGACTCGGCAACTAGAAATTCCATATCTAGAAACTCCACAACTAGTAACTGCAAAACTAGAGACTTCACAACTAGAAACTCAACAACTAGAAACTCCACAACTAAAAACTCCACAACTGGAAACTCCACAACTTGAGACTCCGCAACTTGAAACTTCACATCTAGAAACTCCGCTATTAAAAACTCCGCAACTAGAAACTCCGCAACTAGAAACTTCACAACTTAAAACTCCACAACTAGATACTCCACAACTGGAAACTCCACAACTAGATACTCCACAACTGGAAACTCCACAACTAGATTCTTCACAACTGGAAACTCCACAACTAGATACTCCACAACTGGAAACTCCACAACTAGAGACTTCACAACTAGAAACTCAACAACTAGAAACTCCACAACTAAAAACTCCACAACTGGAAACTCCACAACTTGAGACTCCGCAACTTGAAACTTCACAACTAGAAACTCCACTATTAAAAACTCCGCAACTAAAAACTCCGCAACTAGAAACTTCACAACTTAAAACTCCACAACTAGATACTCCACAACTGGAAACTCCACAACTAGAAACTCCACAACTGGAAACTCCACAACTAGATACTCTGCAACTAGAAACTCCACAACTAGAGACTCCACAACTTGAAACTCCACAACTTGAAAATCCACAACTTGAGACTCCACAACTAGAAACTCCACAACTTGAAACTCCGCAGCTTGAGACTCCGCAACTAGAAACTCCACAACTAGGGACTCCGCAACAAGAAACTCCACTACTAGATACTCCACAACTGGAAACTCGGCAACTAGAAACTCCACAACTAGAGACTCCACAACTTGAAACTCCACAACTAGAGACTCTGCAACTAGAAACTCCACAACTAGAAACTCCACAGCTTGAGACTCCGCAACTTGAAACTCCACAAATTGAAACTTCGCAACTAGAAACTCCGCAACTAGGGACTCCACAACTAGAAACTCCACAACTAGAAACTCCACAACTCGAAACTCCACTACTAGATACTCCACAACTGGAAACTCGACAACTAGAAACTCCACATCTAGAGACTCCACAATTTGAAACTCCACAACTAGAGACTCTGCAACTAGAAACTCAACAACTAGGTACTCCACAACTGAACAACTAGAAACTCCACAACTGGAAAATCCACAACTAGATACTCCACAACTAGAAAATCTACAACTAGAAACTCCACAACTATAGACTCCACAACTTGAAACTCCACAAGTTTAAACTCCACAACTTGAGACTCCACAAGTAGAAACTCCACAACTAGAAACTCCACAACTGGAAACTCCCCAACTAGAAACTCCGCAACTAGAAACTCCGCAACAGGAGACTCTAACACTAGAAACTCCACAACTAGAAACTTCAAAACTAGAAACTCCACAACTAGAAACTTCACAACTAGAAACTCCGCAACTAGAGACTCCACAACTAGAAACTCCACAACTTGAAACTCCACACCTAGAAACTCCACAACCAGAAACTCCACAACTAGAAACTCCGCAACTAGAAACTCCACAAATAGAGACTCGCCAACTAGAAATTTCATATCTAGAAACTCCACAACGAGAAACTGTAAAACTAGACTTCACAACTAGAAACTCAACAGTTAGAAACTCCACAACTAAAAACTCCACAACTGGAAACTCCACAACTTGAGACTCCGCAACTTGAAACTCCACAACAATAAACTCCGCTATTAAAAACTCCGCAACTAGAAACTCCGCAACTAGAAACTCCACAACTTGAAACTCCACAACTAGATACTCCACAAATGGAAACTCCACAACTAGATACTCCACAACTGGAAACTCCACAACTAGAGACTCCACAACTTGAAACTCCACAACTAGAAACTCCACAACTAGAAACTCTGCAACTAGAGACTCCACAACTAGAAACTCCACAACTAGAAACTCCGCAACTAGAAACTCCACAACTAGAAACTCCACAACTAGAAACCCCACAACTAGAGATTCCGCAACTAGAAACTCCACAACCAGAGACTCCGCAACTAGAAACTCCGCAGCTAGAAACTCCACAAATAGAAACTCCGCAACTAGAAACTCCGCAGCTAGAAACTACACAACTAGAGACTCCACAAATAGAAACTCCACAACTAGAAACTCCACAACTGGAAACTCCCCAACTAGAAACTCCGCAACTAGAAACTCCGCAACAGGAGACTCTACAACTAGAAACTCCACGACTAGAAACTCCAAAACTAGAAACTCCACAACTCGAAACTCCACAACTGGAAACTCCACAACTAGACACTCCACAACTAAAAACTCTTCAACTTGAAACTCCTCAACTAGAAACTCCACAACCAGAAACTTCACAACTAGAAACTCCGCAACTAGAAACTCCGCAACAGGAGACTCTACAACTAGAAGCTCCACAACTAGAAACTCCAAAACGAGAAACTCCACAACTAGAAACTCCACAAGTTTAAAGCCCACAACTTGAGACTCCACAACTAGAAACTCCACAACTTGAAACTCCTCAACTAGAAACTCCACAACCAGAAACTCCACAACTAGAAACTCCGCAACTAGAAACTCTGCAACTAGAGACTCCACAACTAGAAACTCTACAACTAGAAACTCCACAAATACAGACTCGGCAACTAGAAATTCCATATCTAGAAACTCCACAACTAGTCACTGCAAAACTAGAGACTTCACAACTAGAAACTCAACAACTAGAAACTGCACAACTAAAAACTCCACAACTGGAAACTCCACAACTTGAGACTCCGCAACTTGAAACTTCACATCTAGAAACTCCGCTATTAAAATCTCCGCAACTAGAAACTCCACAACTAGAATCTTCACAACTTAAAACTCCACAACTAGATACTCAACAACTGGAAACTCCACAACTAGATACTTCACAACTGGAAACTCCACAACTAGATACTCCACAACTGGAAACTTCACAACTAGAGACTCCACAACTCGAAACTCCACAACTAGAAACTCCACAACTAAAAACTCCACAACCAGAGACTCCACAGCTTCACAACTAGAAACTCCACAACTGGAAACTCCACAACTAGAAACTCTGCAACTAGAGACTCCACAACTAGAAACTCCACAACTAGAAACTCCGCAACTAGAAACTCCACAACTAGAAACTCCACAACTAGAAACTCCACAACTAGAAACTCCACAACTAGAGATTCCGCAACTAGAAACTCCCCAACCAGAGACTCCGCAACTAGAAACTCCGCAGCTAGAAACTCCACAAATAGAAACTCCGCAACTAGAAACTCCGCAGCTAGAAACTACACAACTAGAGACTCCACAAATAGAAACTCCACAACTAGAAACTCCACAACAGGAAACTCCCCAACTAGAAACTCCGCAACTAGAAACTCCGCAACAGGAGACTCTACAACTAGAAACTCCACGACTAGAAACTCCAAAACTAGAAACTCCACAACTCGAAACTCCACAACTGGAAACTCCACAACTAGACACTCCACAACCAGAAACTTCACAACTAGAAACTCCGCAACTAGAAACTCCGCAACAGGAGACTCTACAACTAGAAGCTCCACAACTAGAAACTCCAAAACGAGAAACTCCACAACTAGAAACTCCACAAGTTTAAAGTCCACAACTTGAGACTCCACAACTAGAAACTCCACAACTTGAAACTCCTCAACTAGAAACTCCACAACCAGAAACTCCACAACTAGAAACTCCGCAACTAGAAACTCCGCAACTAGAGACTCCACAACTAGAAACTCCACAACCTGAAACTCCACAACTACAAACTACACAAATACAGACTCGGCAACTAGAAATTCCATATCTAGAAACTCCACAACTAGTAACTGCAAAACTAGAGACTTCACAACTAGAAACTCAACAACTAGAAACTCCACAACTAAAAACTCCACAACTGGAAACTCCACAACTTGAGACTCCGCAACTTGAAACTTCACATCTAGAAACTCCGCTATTAAAAACTCCGCAACTAGAAACTCCGCAACTAGAAACTTCACAACTTAAAACTCCACAACTAGATACTCCACAACTGGAAACTCCACAACTAGATACTTCACAACTGGAAACTCCACAACTAGATACTCCACAACTGGAAACTCCACAACTAGAGACTCCACAACTCGAAACTCCACAACTAGAAACTCCACAGCTTCACAACTAGAAACTCCACAACTGGAAACTCCACAACTAGATACTCTGCAACTAGAAACTCCACAACTAGAGACTCCACAACTTGAAACTCCACAACTTGAAACTCCACAACTTGAGACTCCACAACTAGAAACTCCACAACTTGAAACTCCGCAGCTTGAGACTCCGCAACTAGAAACTCCACAACTAGGGACTCCGCAACTAGAAACTCCACAACTAGAAACTCCACAACTGGAAACTCCACTACTAGATACTCCACAACTGGAAACTCGGCAACTAGAAACTCCACAACTAGAGACTCCACAACTTGAAACTCCACAACTAGAGACTCTGCAACTAGAAACTCCACAACTCGAAACTCCACAACTGGAAACTCCACAACTAGAAACTCCACAGCTTGAGACTCCACAACTTGAAACTCCACAACTTGAAACTTCGCAACTAGAAACTCCGCAACTAGGGACTCCACAACTAGAAACTCCACAACTAGAAACTCCACAACTCGAAACTCCACTACTAGATACTCCACAACTGGAAACTCGACAACTAGAAACTCCACATCTAGAGACTCCACAATTTGAAACTCCACAACTAGAGACTCTGCAACTAGAAACTCAACAACTAGATACTCCACAACTGAACAACTAGAAACTCCACAACTGGAAAATCCACAACTAGATACTCCACAACTAGAAAATCTACAACTAGAAACTCCACAACTATAGACTCCACAACTTGAAACTCCACAAGTTTAAACTCCACAACTTGAGACTCCACAAGTAGAAACTCCACAACTAGAAACTCCACAGCTGGAAACTCCCCAACTTGAGACTCCACAAGTAGAAACTCCACAACTAGAAACTCCACAGCTGGAAACTCCCCAACTAGAAACTCCGCAACTAGAAACTCCGCAACAGGAGACTCTAACACTAGAAACTCCACAACTAGAAACTTCAAAACTAGAAACTCCACAACTAGAAACTTCACAACTAGAAATTCCGCAACTAGAGACTCCACAACTAGAAACTCCACAACTAGAAACTCCACAACTAGAAACTCCACAACCAGAAACTCCACAACTAGAAACTCCACAACTAGAAACTCCACAAATAGAGACTCGGCAACTAGAAATTTCATATCTAGAAACTCCACAACGAGAAACTGTAAAACTAGACTTCACAACTAGAAACTCAACAACTAGAAACTCCACAACTAAAAACTCCACAACTGGAAACTCCACAACTTGAGACTCCGCAACTTGAAACTCCACAACAATAAACTCCGCTATTAAAAACTCCGCAACTAGAAACTCCGCAACTAGAAACTCCACAACTTGAAACTCCACAAGTAGATACTCCACAACTGGAAACTCCACAACTAGATACTTCACAAATGGAAACTCCACAACTAGATACTCCACAACTAGAGACTCCACAACTTGAAACTCCACAACCTGAAACTCCACAACTAGAAACTTCGCAACTAGAGACTCCACAACTAGAAACTCCACAACTAGAAACTCCGCAACTAGAAACTCCACAACTAGAAACTCCACAACTAGAAACTCCACAACTAGAGATTCCGCAACTAGAAACTCCACAACCAGAGACTCCGCAACTAGAAACTCCGCAGCTAGAAACTCCACAAATAGAAACTCCGCAACTAGAAACTCCGCAGCTAGAAACTACACAACTAGAGACTCCACAAATAGAAACTCCACAACTAGAAACTCCACAACTGGAAACTCCCCAACTAGAAACTCCGCAACTAGAAACTCCGCAACAGGAGACTCTACAACTAGAAACTCCACGACTAGAAACTCCAAAACTAGAAACTCCACAACTCGAAACTCCACAACTGGAAACTCCACAACTAGACACTCCACAACTAAAAACTCTTCAACTTGAAACTCCTCAACTAGAAACTCCACAACCAGAAACTTCACAACTAGAAACTCCGCAACTAGAAACTCCGCAACAGGAGACTCTACAACTAGAAGCTCCACAACTAGAAACTCCAAAACGAGAAACTCCACAACTAGAAACTCCACAAGTTTAAAGTCCACAACTTGAGACTCCACAACTAGAAACTCCACAACTTGAAACTCCTCAACTAGAAACTCCACAACCAGAAACTCCACAACTAGAAACTCCGCAACTAGAAACTCTGCAACTAGAGACTCCACAACTAGAAACTCTACAACTAGAAACTCCACAACTACAAACTCCACAAATACAGACTCGGCAACTAGAAATTCCATATCTAGAAACTCCACAACTAGTAACTGCAAAACTAGAGACTTCACAACTAGAAACTCAACAACTAGAAACTCCACAACTAAAAACTCCACAACTGGAAACTCCACAACTTGAGACTCCGCAACTTGAAACTTCACATTTAGAAACTCTGCTATTAAAAACTCCGCAACTTGGAACTCCGCAACTAGAATCTTCACTACTTAAAACTCCACAACTAGATACTCAACAACTGGAAACTCCACAACCAGATACTTCACAACTGGAAACTCCACAACTAGATACTCCACAACTGGAAACTCCACAACTAGAGACTCCACAACTCGAAACTCCACAACTAGAAACTCCACAACTAAAAAGTCCACAACCAGAGACTCCACAGCTTCACAACTAGAAACTCCACAACTTGAAACTCCACAACTAGATACTCTGCAACTAGAAACTCCACAACTAGAGACTCCACAACTTGAAACTCCACAACTTGAAACTCCACAACTTGAGACTCCACAACTAGAAACTCCACAACTTGAAACTCCGCAGCTCTAGACTCCGCAACTAGAAACTCCACAACTAGGGACTCCGCAACTAGAAACTCCACAACTAGAAACTCCACAACTGGAAACTCCACTACTAGATACTCCACAACTGGAAACTCGGCAACTAGAAACTCCACAACTAGAGACTCCACAACTTGAAACTCCACAACTAGAGACTCTGCAACTAGAAACTCCACAACTCGAAACTACACAACTGGAAACTCCACAATTAGAAACTCCACAGCTTGAGACTCCGCAACTTGAAACTCCACAACTTGAAACTTCGCAACTAGAAACTCCGCAACTAGGGACTCCACAACAAGAAACTCCACAACTAGAAACTCCACAACTCGAAACTCCACAACTAGATACTCCACAACTGGAAACTCGACAACTAGAAACTCCACATCTAGAGACTCCACAATTTGAAACTCCACAACTAGAGACTCTGCAACTAGAAACTCAACAACTAGATACTCCACAACTGAACAACTAGAAACTCCACAACTGGAAAATCCACAACTAGATACTCCACAACTAGAAAATCTACAACTAGAAACTCCACAACTATAGACTCCACAACTTGAAACTCCACAAGTTTAAACTCCACAACTTGAGACTCCACAAGTAGAAACTCTACAACTAGAAACTCCACAACTGGAAACTCCCCAACTAGAAACTCCGCAACAGGAGACTCTAACACTAGAAACTCCACAACTAGAAACTTCAAAACTAGAAACTCCACAACTAGAAACTTCACAACTAGAAACTCCGCAACTAGAGACTCCACAACTAGAAACTCCACAACTTGAAACTCCACAACTAGAAACTCCACAACCAGAAACTCCACAACTAGAAACTCCGCAACTAGAAACTCCACAAATAGAGACTCGGCAACTAGAAATTTCATATCTAGAGACTCCACAACGAGAAACTGTAAAACTAGACTTCACAACTAGAAACTCAACAACTAGAAACTCCACAACTAAAAACTCCAACCCTTGAGACTCCGCAACTTGAAACTCCACAACAATAAACTCCGCTATTAAAACTCCGCAACTAGAAACTCCGCAACTAGAAACTCCACAACTTGAAACTCCACAACTAGATACTCCACAACTGGAAACTCCACAACTAGATACTTCACAAATGGAAACTCCACAACTAGATACTCCACAACTGGAAACTCCACAACTAGAAAATCCACAACTAGAGACTCCACAACTCGAAACTCCACAACTCGAAACTCCACAACTAGAAACTCCACAACTGGAAACTCCACAACTAGATACTCCGCAACTAGAAACTCCACAACTAGAGACTCCACAACTTGAAACTCCACAACTAGAAACTCCACAACTAGAAACTCCACAACTAGAGATTCCGCAACTAGAAACTCCACAACTAGAAACTCCTCAACTAGAAACTCCGCAGCTAGAAACTCTACAAATAGAAACTCCGCAACTAGAAACTCCGCAGCTAGAAACTACACAACTAGAGACTCCACAAATAGAAACTCCACAACTAGAAACTCCACAACTGGAAACTCCCCAACTAGAAACTCCGCAACTAGAAACTCCGCAACAGGAGACTCTACAACTAGAAACTCCACGACTAGAAACTCCAAAACTAGAAACTCCACAACTCGAAACTCCACAACTGGAAACTCCACAACTAGACACTCCACAACTAAAAACTCTTCAACTTGAAACTCCTCAACTAGAAACTCCACAACCAGAAACTTCACAACTAGAAACTCCGCAACTAGAAACTCCGCAACAGGAGACTCTACAACTAGAAGCTCCACAACTAGAAACTCCAAAACGAGAAACTCCACAACTAGAAACTCCACAAGTTTAAAGTCCACAACTTGAGACTCCACAACTAGAAACTCCACAACTTGAAACTCCTCAACTAGAAACTCCACAACCAGAAACTCCACAACTAGAAACTCCGCAACTAGAAACTCTGCAACTAGAGACTCCACAACTAGAAACTCTACAACTAGAAACTCCACAACTACAAACTCCACAAATACAGACTCGGCAACTAGAAATTCCATATCTAGAAACTCCACAACTAGTAACTGCAAAACTAGAGACTTCACAACTAGAAACTTAACAACTAGAAACTCCACAACTAAAAACTCCACAACTGGAAACTCCACAGCTTGAGACTCCGCAACTTGAAACTTCACATCTAGAAACTCCGCTATTAAAAACTCCGCAACTAGAAACTCCGCAACTAGAATCTTCACAACTTAAAACTCCACAACTAGATACTCAACAACTGGAAACTCCACAACCAGATACTTCACAACTGGAAACTCCACAACTAGATACTCCACAACTGGATACTCCACAACTAGAGACTCCACAACTCGAAACTCCACAACTAGAAACTCCACAACTAAAAACTCCACAACCAGAGACTCCACAGCTTCACAACTAGAAACTCCACAACTTGAAACTCCACAACTAGATACTCTGCAACTAGAAACTCCACAACTAGAGACTCCACAACTTGAAACTCCACAACTTGAAACTGCACAACTTGAGACTCCACAACTAGAAACTCCACAACTTGAAACTCCGCAGCTCTAGACTCCGCAACTAGAAACTCCACAACTAGGGACTCCGCAACTAGAAACTCCACAACTAGAAACTCCACAACTGGAAACTCCACTACTAGATACTCCACAACTGGAAACTCGGCAACTAGAAACTCCTCAACTAGAGACTCCACAACTTGAAACTCCACAACTAGAGACTCTGCAACTAGAAACTCCACAACTCGAAACTACACAACTGGAAACTCCACAACTAGAAACTCCACAGCTTGAGACTCCGCAACTTGAAACTCCACAACTTGAAACTTCGCAACTAGAAACTCCGCAACTAGGGACTCCACAACAAGAAACTCCACAACTAGAAACTCCACAACTCGAAACTCCACAACTAGATACTCCACAACTGGAAACTCGACAACTAGAAACTCCACATCTAGAGACTCCACAATTTGAAACTCCACAACTAGAGACTCTGCAACTAGAAACTCAACAACTAGATACTCCACAACTGAACAACTAGAAACTCCACAACTGGAAAATCCACAACTAGATACTCCGCAACTAGAAAATCTACAACTAGAAACTCCACAACTATAGACTCCACAACTTGAAACTCCGCAAGTTTAAACTCCACAACTTGAGACTCCACAAGTAGAAACTCTACAACTAGAAACTCCACAACTGGAAACTCCCCAACTAGAAACTCCGCAACAGGAGACTCTAACACTAGAAACTCCACAACTAGAAACTTCAAAACTAGAAACTCCACAACTAGAAACTTCACAACTAGAAACTCCGCAACTAGAGACTCCACAACTAGAAACTCCACAACTTGAAACTCCACAACTAGAAACTCCACAACCAGAAACTCCACAACTAGAAACTCCGCAACTAGAAACTCCACAAATAGAGACTCGGCAACTAGAAATTTCATATCTAGAAACTCCACAACGAGAAACTGTAAAACTAGACTTCACAACTAGAAACTCAACAACTAGAAACTCCACAACTAAAAACTCCAACCCTTGAGACTCCGCAACTTGAAACTCCACAACAATAAACTCCGCTATTAAAACTCCGCAACTAGAAACTCCGCAACTAGAAACTCCACAACTTGAAACTCCACAACTAGATACTCCACAACTGGAAACTCCACAACTAGATACTTCACAAATGGAAACTCCACAACTAGATACTCCACAACTGGAAACTCCACAACTAGAAAATCCACAACTAGAGACTCCACAACTCGAAACTCCACAACTCGAAACTCCACAACTAGAAACTCCACAACTGGAAACTCCACAACTAGATACTCCGCAACTAGAAACTCCACAACTAGAGACTCCACAACTTGAAACTCCACAACTAGAAACTCCACAACTAGAAACTCTGCAACTAGAGACTCCACAACTAGAAACTCCACAACTAGAAACTCCTCAACTAGAAACTCCACAACTAGAAACTCCACAACTAGAAACTCCACAACTAGAAACTCCACAACTAGAGATTCCGCAACTAGAAACTCCACAACCAGAGACTCCGCAACTAGAAACTCCGCAGCTAGAAACTCCACAAATAGAAACTCCGCAACTAGAAACTCCGCAGCTAGAAACTCCCCAACTAGAAACTCCGCAACTAGAAACTCCGCAACAGGAGACTCTACAACTAGAAACTCCACGACTAGAAACTCCAAAACTAGAAACTTCAACACTCGAAACTCCACAACTGGAAACTCCACAACTAGACACTCCACAACTAAAAACTCTTCAACTTGAAACTCCTCAACTAGAAACTCCACAACCAGAAACTTCACAACTAGAAACTCCGCAACTAGAAACTCCGCAACTAGAGACTCCTAAACTAGAAACTCCACAACTAGAAACTCCACAACTACAAACTCCACAAATACAGATTCGGCAACTAGAAATTCCATATCTAGAAACTCGACAGCTAGAAACTGCAAAACTAGAGACTTTACAACCAGAAACTCAACAACTAGAAACTCCACAACTAAAAACTCCACAACTGGAAACTCCATAACTTGAGACTCCGCAACTTGAAACTTCACAACTAGAAACTCCGCTATTAAAAACTCCGCAACTAGAAACTCCACAACTTAAAACTCCATAACTAGATACTCCACAACTGGAAACTCCACAACTAGATACTTCACAACTGGAAACTTCACAACTAGATACTCCACAACTAAAACTCCACAACTAGAAACTCCACAACTAGAGACTCCACAAGTCGAAACTCCACAACTAGAAACTCCACAACTAGAAACTCCACAACAAGAGACTCCGCGACTTCACAACTAGAAACTCCACAACTGGAAACTCCACAAATAGATACTCTGCAACTAGAAACTCCACAACTAGAGACTCCACAACTTGAAACTACACAACTTTAAACTCCATAGCTTAAGACTCCACAACTGGAAACTCCACAACTTGAAACTCCACAGCTTGAGACTCCGCAACTAGAAACTCCACAACTAGGGACTCCTCAACTGGAAACTCCACTACTAGATACTCCACAACTGAAAACTCGGCAACTAGAAACTCCACAACTAGAGACTTCACAACTTGAAACTCCACAACTAGAGACTCTGCAACTAGAAACTCCACAACTCGAAACTCCACAACTGGAAACTCCACAACGAGACACTCGAACACAAAAAAATCTTCAACTAGAAACTCCTAAACTAGAGACTCCACAACTACAGAATCTAGAACTAGAGACTTCAAACTAGAAACTCAACAACTAGAAACTCCACAACTAAAAACTCAACAACTAGAAACTCCCCAGCTTGAGACTCCGCAACTTGAAACTCCACAACTAGAAACTCCGCAACTTGAAACTCCACAACTAGAAACTCCACAACTAGAAACTCCACAACTAGAAACTTCACAACTCGAAACTCCACTACTAGATACTCCACAACTGAAAACTTGACAACTAGAAACTTCACATCTAGAGACTCCACAACTTGAAACTCCACAACTAGAGACTCTGCAACAAGAAACTCAACAACTAGAGACTCCGCAACTCAACAACTAAAAACTCCACAACTGGAAAATCCACAACTAGATACTCCACAACTAGAAAATCTACAACTAGGAACTCCACAACTATAGACTCCACAACTTGAAACTCCACAAGTTTAAACTCCACAACTTGAGACTCCACAACTAGAAACTCCGCAACTAGAAACTCCACAACTGGAAACTCCCCAACTAGAAACTCCGCAACTAGAAACTCCGCAACAGGAGACTCTACTACTAGAAACTCCACAACTAGAAACTCGAAAACTAGAAACTCCACAACTACAAACTTCACAACTAGAAACTCCGCAACTAGAGACTCCACAACTAGAAACTTCACAACTTGAAACTCCTCAAATAGAAACTCCACAACCAGAAACTCCACAACTAGAAACTCCGCAACTAGAAACTCCGCAACTAGAGACTCCACAACTATAAACTCCACAACTAGAAACTCCACAACTTCAAACTCCATTAAAACAGACTCGGCAACTAGAAATTCCATATCTAGAAACTCCACAACTAGAAACTGCAAAACTAGAGACTTCACAACTAGAAACTCAACAACTAGAAACTCCACAACTAAAAACTCCACAACTGGAAACTCCACAACTTGAGACTCCGCAACTTGAAACTTCACAACTAGAAACTCCACTATTAAAAACTCCGCAACTAGAAACTCCGCAACTAAAAACTCCACAACTTAAAACTCCACAACTAGATACTCCACAACTGGAAACTCCACAACTAGATACTTCACAACTGGAAACTCCACAACTAGATACTCCACAACTGGAAACTCCACAACTAGAAACTCCACAACTAGAGACTCCACAACTCGAAACTCCACAACTAGAAACTCCACAACCAGAAACTCCGCAACTCCACAACTAGAAACTCCACAACTGGAAACTCCACAACTAGATACTCTGCAACTAGAAACTCCACAACTAGAGACTCCACAACTTGAAACTCCACAACTCTAAGCTCCACAACTTGAGACTCCACAACTAGAAACTCCGAAACTTGAAACTCCGCAGCTTGAGACTCCGCAACTAGAAATTCCACAACTAGGGACTCCGCAACTAGAAACTCCACAGCTAGAAACTCCACAACATTAAACTCCACTACTAGATACTCCACAACTTGAAACTCCACAACTAGAAACTCTGCAACTAGAAACTCCACAACTCGAAACTCCACAACTGGAATTCCACAACTAGACACTCCACAACAAAAAACTCTTCAACTAGAAACTCCTAAACTAGAGGCTCCACAACTAGAGAATCTACAACTAGAGACTTCAAACTAGAAACTCAACAACTAGAAACTCCACAACTAAAAACTCAACAACTAGAAACTCCACAGCTTGAGACTCCGCAACTTGAAACTCCACAACTAGAAACTCCGCAACTAGAAACTCCACAACTAGGGACTCCACAACTAGAAACTCCACAACTAGAAACTCCACAACTCGAAACTCCACTACTAGATACTCCACAACTGGAAACTCGACAACTAGAAACTCCACATCTAGAGACTCCACAACTTGAAACTCCACAACTAGAGACTCCACAACTTGAAACTCCACAAGTTTAAACTCCACAACTTGAGACTCCACAACTAGAAACTCCACAACTAGAAACTCCACAACTGGAAACTCCCCAACTAGAAACTCCGCAACTAGAAACTCCGCAACAGGAGACTCTACAACTAGAAACTCCACAACTAGAAACTCAAAAACTAGAAACTCCACAACTAGAAACTTCACAACTAGAAACTCCGCAACTAGAGACTCCACAACTAGAAACTTCACAACTTGAAACTCCTCAAATAGAAACTCCACAACCAGAAACTCCACAACTAGAAACTCCGCAACTAGAAACTCCGCAACTAGAGACTCCACAACTAGAAACTCCACAACTAGAAACTCCACAACTTCAAACTCCATTAAAACAAACTCAGCAACTAGAAATTCCATATCTAGAAACTCCACAACTAGAAACTGCAAAACTAGAGACTTCACAACTAGAAACTCAACAACTAGAAACTCCACAACTAAAAACTCCACAACTGGAAACTCCACAACTTGGGACTCCGCAACTTGAAACTTCACAACTAGAAACTCCGCTATTAAAAACTCCGCAACTAGAAACTCCGCAACTAAAAACTCCACAACTTAAAACTCCACAACTAGATACTCCAACACTGGAAACTCCACAACTAGATACTTCACAACTGGAAACTCCACAACTAGAAACTCCACAACTAGAAACTCCACAACCAGAAACTCCGCAACTCCACAACTAGAAACTCCACAACTGGAAACTCCATAACTAGATACTCTGCAACTAGAAACTCCACAACTAGAGACTCCACAACTTGAAACTCCACAACTTTAAGCTCCACAACTTGAGACTGCACAACTAGAAACTCCGCAACTTGAAACTCCGCAGCTTGAGACTCCGCAACTGGAAATTCCACAACTACGGACTCCGCCACTAGAAACTCCACAGCTAGAAACTCCACAACTGGAAACTCCACTACTAGATACTCCACAACTGGAAACTCGGCAACTAGAAACTCTACGACTAGAGACTCCACAACTTGAAACTCCACAACTAGAGACTCTGCAACTAGAAACTCCACAACTCGAAACTCCACAACTGGAAACTCCACAACTAGAAACTCAACAGCTTGAGACTCCGCAACTTGAAACTCCACAACTTGAAACTACGCAACTAGAAACTCCGCAACTAGGGAATCCACAACTAGAAACTCCACAACTAGAAACTCCACAACTAAAAACTCCACAACCAGAGACTCCACAGCTTCACAACTAGAAACTCCACAACTTGAAACTCCACAACTAGATACTCTGCAACTAGAAACTCCACAACTAGAGACTCCACAACTTGAAACTCCACAACTTGAAACTCCACAACTTGAGACTCCACAACTAGAAACTCCACAACTTGAAACTCCGCAGCTCTAGACTCCGCAACTAGAAACTCCACAACTAGGGACTCCGCAACTAGAAACTCCACAACTAGAAACTCCACAACTGGAAACTCCACTACTAGATACTCCACAACTGGAAACTCGGCAACTAGAAACTCCACAACTAGAGACTCCACAACTTCAAACTCCACAACTAGAGACTCTGCAACTAGAAACTCCACAACTCGAAACTACACAACTTTAAACTCCACAACTAGAAACTCCACAGCTTGAGACTCCGCAACTTGAAACTCCACAACTTGAAACTTCGCAACTAGAAACTCCGCAACTAGGGACTCCACAACTAGAAACTCCACAACTAGAAACTCCACAACTCGAAACTCCACTACTAGATACTCCACAACTGGAAACTCGACAACTAGAAACTCCACATCTAGAGACTCCACAATTTGAAACTCCACAGCTAGAGACTCTGCAACTAGAAACTCAACAACTAGATACTCCACAACTGAACAACTAGAAACTCCACAACTGGAAAATCCACAACTAGATACTCCACAACTAGAAAATCTACAACTAGAAACTCCACAACTATAGACTCCACAACTTGAAACTCCACAAGTTTAAACTCCACAACTTGAGACTCCACAAGTAGAAACTCTACAACTAGAAACTCCACAACTGGAAACTCCCCAACTAGAAACTCCGCAACAGGAGACTCTAACACTAGAAACTCCACAACTAGAAACTTCAAAACTAGAAACTCCACAACTAGAAACTTCACAACTAGAAACTCCGCAACTAGAGACTCCACAACTAGAAACTCCACAACTTGAAACTCCACAACTAGAAACTCCACAACCAGAAACTCCACAACTAGAAACTCCGCAACTAGAAACTCCACAAATAGAGACTCGGCAACTGGAAATTTCATATCTAGTAACTCCACAACGAGAAACTGGAAAACTAGACTTCACAACTAGAAACTCAACAACTAGAAACTCCACAACTAAAAACTCCAACCCTTGAGACTCCGCAACTTGAAACTCCACAACAATAAACTCCGCTATTAAAACTCCGCAACTAGAAACTCCGCAACTAGAAACTCCACAACTTGAAACTCCACAACTAGATACTCCACAACTGGAAACTCCACAACTAGATACTTCACAAATGGAAACTCCACAACTAGATACTCCACAACTGGAAACTCCACAACTAGAAAATCCACAACTAGAGACTCCACAACTCGAAACTCCACAACTCGAAACTCCACAACTAGAAACTCCACAACTAGATACTCTGCAACTAGAAACTCCACAACTAGAGACTCCACAACTTGAAACTCCACAACTAGAAACTCCACAACTAGAAACTCTGCAACTAGAGACTCCACAACTAGAAACTCCACAACTAGAAACTCCTCAACTAGAAACTCCACAACTAGAAACTCCACAACTAGAAACTCCACAACTAGAAACTCCACAACTAGAGATTCCGCAACTAGAAACTCCACAACCAGAGACTCCGCAACTAGAAACTCCGCAGCTAGAAACTCCACAAATAGAAACTCCGCAACTAGAAACTCCGCAGCTAGAAACTACACAACTAGAGACTCCACAAATAGAAACTCCACAACTAGAAACTCCACAACTGGAAACTCCCCAACTAGAAACTCCGCAACTAGAAACTCCGCAACTAGAAACTCCGCAACAGGAGACTCTACAACTAGAAACTCCACGACTAGAAACTCCAAAACTAGAAACTTCAACACTCGAAACTCCACAACTGGAAACTCCACAACTAGACACTCCACAACTAAAAACTCTTCAACTTGAAACTCCTCAACTAGAAACTCCACAACCAGAAACTTCACAACTAGAAACTCCGCAACTAGAAACTCCGCAACTAGAGACTCCTAAACTAGAAACTCCACAACTACAAACTCCACAACTACAAACTCCACAAATACAGATTCGGCAACTAGAAATTCCATATCTAGAAACTCGACAGCTAGAAACTGCAAAACTACAGACTTTACAACTAGAAACTCAACAACTAGAAACTCCACAACTAAAAACTCCACAACTGGAAATTCCACAACTTGAGACTCCGCAACTTGAAACTTCACAACTAGAAACTCCGCTATTAAAAACTCCGCAACTAGAAACTCCACAACTTAAAACTCCACAACTAGATACTCCACAACTGGAAACTCCACAACTAGATACTTCACAACTGGAAACTTCACAACTAGATACTCCACAACTAAAACTCCACAACTAGAAACTCCACAACTAGAGACTCCACAAGTCGAAACTCCACAACTAGAAACTCCACAACTAGAAACTCCACAACCAGAGACTCCGCGACTTCACAACTAGAAACTCCACAACTGGAAACTCCACAAATAGATACTCTGCAACTAGAAACTCCACAACTAGAGACTCCACAACTTGAAACTCCACAACTTTAAACTCCATAGCTTAAGACTCCACAACTGGAAACTCCACAACTTGAAACTCCACAGCTTGAGACTCCGCAACTAGAAACTCCACAACTAGGGACTCCTCAACTGGAAACTCCACTACTAGATACTCCACAACTGAAAACTCGGCAACTAGAAACTCCACAACTAGAGACTTCACAACTTGAAACTCCACAACTAGAGACTCTGCAACTCGAAACTCCACAACTCGAAACTCCACAACTGGAAACTCCACAACGAGACACTCGAACACAAAAAAATCTTCAACTAGAAACTCCTAAACTAGAGACTCCACAACTACAGAATCTAGAACTAGAGACTTCAAACTAGAAACTCAACAACTAGAAACTCCACAACTAAAAACTCAACAACTAGAAACTCCCCAGCTTGAGACTCCGCAACTTGAAACTCCACAACTAGAAACTCCGCAACTTGAAACTCCACAACTAGAAACTCCACAACTAGAAACTCCACAACTAGAAACTTCACAACTCGAAACTCCACTACTAGATACTCCACAACTGAAAACTTGACAACTAGAAACTTCACATCTAGAGACTCCACAACTTGAAACTCCACAACTAGAGACTCTGCAACAAGAAACTCAACAACTAGAGACTCCGCAACTCAACAACTAAAAACTCCACAACTGGAAAATCCACAACTAGATACTCCACAACTACAAAATCTACAACTAGAAACTCCACAACTATAGACTCCACAACTTGAAACTCCACAAGTTTAAACTCCACAACTTGAGACTCCACAACTAGAAACTCCGCAACTAGAAACTCCACAACTGGAAACTCCCCAACTAGAAACTCCGCAACTAGAAACTCCGCAACAGGAGACTCTACAACTAGAAACTCCACAACTAGAAACTCGAAAACTAGAAACTCCACAACTAGAAACTTCACAACTAGAAACTCCGCAACTAGAGACTCCACAACTAGAAACTTCACAACTTGAAACTCCTCAAATAGAAACTCCACAACCAGAAACTCCACAACTAGAAACTCCGCAACTAGAAACTCCGCAACTAGAGACTCCACAACTAGAAACTCCACAACTAGAAACTCCACAACTTCAAACTCCATTAAAACAGACTCGGCAACTAGAAATTCCATATCTAGAAACTCCACAACTAGAAACTGCAAAACTAGAGACTTCACAACTAGAAAATCAACAACTAGAAACTCCACAAATAAAAACTCCACAACTGGAAACTCCACAACTTGAGACTCCGCCACTTGAAACTTCACAACGAGAAACTCCACTATTAAAAACTCCGCAACTAGAAACTCCGCAACTAAAAACTCCACAACTTAAAACTCCACAACTAGATACTCCACAACTGGAAACTCCACAACTAGATACTTCACAACTGGAAACTCCACAACTAGATACTCCACAACTCGAAACTCCACAACTAGAAACTCCACAACTAGAGACTCCACAACTCGAAACTCCACAACTAGAAACTCCACAACCAGAAACTCCGCAACTCCACAACTAGAAACTCCACAACTGGAAACTCCACAACTAGATACTCTGCAACTAGAAACTCCACAACTAGACACTCCACAACTTGAAACTCCACAACTCTAAGCTCCACAACTTGAGACTCCACAACTAGAAACTCCGCAACTTGAAACTCCGCAGCTTGAGACTCCGCAACTAGAAATTCCACAACTAGGGACTCCGCAACTAGAAACTCCACAGCTAGAAACTCCACAACATTAAACTCCACTACTAGATACTCCACAACTTGAAACTCCACAACTAGAAACTCTGCAACTAGAAACTCCACAACTCGAAACTCCACAACTGGAATTCCACAACTAGACACTCCACAACAAAAAACTCTTCAACTAGAAACTCCTAAACTAGAGGCTCCACAACTAGAGAATCTACAACTAGAGACTTCAAACTAGAAACTCAACAACTAGAAACTCCACAACTAAAAACTCAACAACTAGAAACTCCACAGCTTGAGACTCCGCAACTTGAAACTCCACAACTAGAAACTCCGCAACTAGAAACTCCACAACTAGGGACTCCACAACTCGAAACTCCACAACTAGAAACTCCACAACTCGAAACTCCACTACTAGATACTCCACAACTGGAAACTCGACAACTACAAACTCCACATCTAGAGACTCCACAACTTGAAACTCCACAACTAGAGACTCCACAACATGAAACTCCACAAGTTTAAACTCCACAACTTGAGACTCCACAACTAGAAACTCCACAACTAGAAACTCCACAACTGGAAACTCCCCAACTAGAAACTCCGCAACTAGAAACTCCGCAACAGGAGACTCTACAACTAGAAACTCCACAACTAGAAACTCAAAAACTAGAAACTCCACAAATAGAAACTTCACAACTAGAAACTCCGCAACTAGAGACTCCACAACTAGAAACTTCACAACTTGAAACTCCTCAAATAGAAACTCCACAACCAGAAACTCCACAACTAGAAACTCCGCAACTAGAAACTCCGCAACTAGAGACTCCACAACTAGAAACTCCACAACTAGAAACTCCACAACTTCAAACTCCATTAAAACAAACTCGGCAACTAGAAATTCCATATCTAGAAACTCCACAACTAGAAACTGCAAAACTAGAGACTTCACAACTAGAAACTCAACAACTAGAAACTCCACAACTAAAAACTCCACAACTGGAAACTCCACAACTTGGGACTCCGCAACTTGAAACTTCACAACTAGAAACTCCGCTATTAAAAACTCCGCAACTAGAAACTCCGCAACTAAAAACTCCACAACTTAAAACTCCACAACTAGATACTCCACAACTGGAAACTCCACAACTAGATACTTCACAACTGGAAACTCCACAACTAGAAACTCCACAACTAGAGACTCCACAACTCGAAACTCCACAACTAGAAACTCCACAACTAGAAACTCCACAACCAGAAACTCCGCAACTCCACAACTAGAAACTCCACAACTGGAAACTCCATAACTAGATACTCTGCAACTAGAAACTCCACAACTAGAGACTCCACAACTTGAAACTCCACAACTTTAAGCTCCACAACTTGAGACTGCACAACTAGAAACTCCGCAACTTGAAACTCCGCAGCTTGAGACTCCGCAACTGGAAATTCCACAACTAAGGACTCCGCCACTAGAAACTCCACAGCTAGAAACTCCACAACTGGAAACTCCACTACTAGATACTCCACATCTGGAAACTCGGCAACTAGAAACTCTACGACTAGAGACTCCACAACTTGAAACTCCACAACTAGAGACTCTGCAACTAGAAACTCCACAACTCGAAACTCCACAACTGGAAACTCCACAACTAGAAACTCAACAGCTTGAGACTATGCAACTTGAAACTCCACAACTTGAAACTTCGCAACTAGAAACTCCGCAACTAGGGAATCCACAACTAGAAACTCCACAACTCGAAACTCCACTACTAGATACTCCACAACTGGAAACTCGACATTTAGAAACTCCACATCTAGAGACTCCACAATTTGAAACTCCACAACTAGAGACTCTGCAACTAGAAACTCAACAACTAGATACTCCGCAACTGAACAACTAGAAACTCCACAACTGGAAAATCCACAACTAGATACTCCACAACCAGAAAATCTACAACTAGAAACTCCACAACTATAGACTCCACAACTTGAAACTCCACAAGTTTAAACTCCACAACTGAGACTCCACAAGTAGAAACTCCACAACTAGAAACTCCACAACTGGAAACTCCCCAACTAGAAACTGCGCAACTAGAAACTCCGCAACAGGAGACTCTACAACTAGAAACTCCACAACTAGAAACTTCAAAACTAGAAACTCCACAACTATAAACTTCACAACTAGAAACTCCGCAACTAGAGACTCCACAACTAGAAACTCCACAACTTGAAACTCCACAACTAGAAACTCCACAATCAGAAACTCCACAACTAGAAACTCCGCAACTAGAAACTCCACAAATAGAGACTCGGCAACTAGAAATTTCATATCTAGAAACTCCACAACGAGAAACTATAAAACTAGACTTCACAACTAGAAACTCAACAACTAGAAACTCCACAACTAAAAACTCCACAACTGGAAACTCCACAACTTGAGACTCCGCAACTTGAAACTCCACAACAATAAACTCCGCTATTAAAACTCCGCAACTAGAAACTCCGCAACTAGAAACTCCACAACTTGAAACTCCACAACTAGATACTCCACAACTGGAAACTCCACAACTAGATACTTCACAAATGGAAACTCCACAACTAGATACTCCACAACTGGAAACTCCACAACTAGAAACTCCACAACTAGAGACTCCACAACTCGAAACTCCACAACTAGAAACTCCACAACTAGAAACTCCACAACTGGAAACTCCCCAACTAGATACTCCGCAACTAGAAACTCCACAACTAGAGACTCCACAACTTGAAACTCCACAACTAGAAACTCCACAAATAGAAACTCTGCAACTAGAGACTCCACAACTAGAAACTCCACAACTAGAAACTCCGCAACTAGAAACTCCACAACTAGAAACTCCACAACTAGAAACTCCACAACTAGAAACTCCACAACTAGAGATTCCGCAACTAGAATCTCCACAACCAGAGACTCCGCAACTAGAAACTCCGCAGCTAGAAACTCCACAAATAGAAACTCCGCAACTAGAAACTCCGCAGCTAGAAACTACACAACTAGAGACTCCACAAATAGAAACTCCACAACTAGAAACTCCCCAACTGGAAACTCCCCAACTAGAAACTCCGCAACTAGAAACTCTGCAACAGAAGACTCTACAACTAGAAACTCCACGACTAGAAACTCCAAAACTAGAAACTCCACAACTCGAAACTCCACAACTGGAAACTCCACAACTAGACACTCCACAACTAAAAACTCTTCAACTTGAAACTCCTCAACTAGAAACTCCACAACCAGAAACTTCACAAATAGAAACTCCGCAACTAGAAACTCCACAACTAGAGACTCCTAAACTAGAAACTCCACAACTACAAACTCCACAACTACAAACTACACAACTGGAAACTCCACAACTAGAGACTCCTCAACTCGAAACTCCACAACTAGAAACTCCACAACTAAAAACTCCACAACCAGAGACTCCACAGCTTCACAACTAGAAACTCCACAACTGGAAACTCCGCAACTAGATACTCTGCAACTAGAAACTCCACAACTAGAGACTCCACAACTTGAAACTCCACAACTTGAAACTCCACAACTTGAGACTCCACAAATAGAAACTCCACAACTTGAAACTCCGCAGCTTGAGACTCCGCAACTAGAAACTCCACAACTAGGGACTCCGCAACTAGAAACTCCACAACTAGAAACTCCACAACTGGAAACTCCACTACTAGATACTCCACAACTGGAAACTCGGCAACTAGAAACTCCACAACTAGAGACTCCACAACTTGAAACTCCACAACTAGAGACTCTGCAACTAGAAACTCCACAACTCGAAATTCCACAACTGGAAACTCCACAACTAGAAACTCAACAGCTTGAGACTCCGCAACTTGAAACTCCACAACTTGAAACTTTGCAACTAGAAACTCCGCAACTAGGGACTCCTCAACTAGAAACTCCACAACTAGAAACTCCACAACTCGAAACTCCACTACTAGATACTCAACAACTGGAAACTCGACAACTAGAAACTCCACATCTAGAGACTCCACAATTTGAAACTCCACAACTAGAGACTCTGCAACTAGAAACTCAACAACTAGATACTCCGCAACTGAACAACTAGAAACTCCACAACTGGAAAATCCACAACTAGAAACTCCACAACCAGAAACTCCGCAACTCCACAACTAGAAACTCCACAACTGGAAACTCCATAACTAGATACTCTGCAACTAGAAACTCCACAACTAGAGACTCCACAACTTGAAACTCCACAACTTTAAGCTCCACAACTTGAGACTGCACAACTAGAAACTCCGCAACTTGAAACTCAGCAGCTTGAGACTCCGCAACTGGAAATTCCACAACTACGGACTCCGCCACTAGAAACTCCACAGCTAGAAACTCCACAACTGGAAACTCCACTACTAGATACTCCACATCTGGAAACTCGGCAACTAGAAACTCTACGACTAGAGACTCCACAACTTGAAACTCCACAACTAGAGACTCTGCAACTAGAAACTCCACAACTCGAAACTCCACAACTGGAAACTCCACAACTAGAAACTCAACAGCTTGAGACTATGCAACTTGAAACTCCACAACTTGAAACTTCGCAACTAGAAACTCCGCAACTAGGGAATCCACAACTAGAAACTCCACAACTCGAAACTCCACTACTAGATACTCCACAACTGGAAACTCGACAACTAGAAACTCCACATCTAGAGACTCCACAATTTGAAACTCCACAACTAGAGACTCTGCAACTAGAAACTCAACAACTAGATACTCCGCAACTGAACAACTAGAAACTCCACAACTGGAAAATCCACAACTAGATACTCCACAACCAGAAAATCTACAACTAGAAACTCCACAACTATAGACTCCACAACTTGAAACTCCACAAGTTTAAACTCCACAACTGAGACTCCACAAGTAGAAACTCCACAACTAGAAACTCCACAACTGGAAACTCCCCAACTAGAAACTGCGCAACTAGAAACTCCGCAACAGGAGACTCTACAACTAGAAACTCCACAACTAGAAACTTCAAAACTAGAAACTCCACAACTATAAACTTCACAACTAGAAACTCCGCAACTAGAGACTCCACAACTAGAAACTCCACAACTTGAAACTCCACAACTAGAAACTCCACAATCAGAAACTCCACAACTAGAAACTCCGCAACTAGAAACTCCACAAATAGAGACTCGGCAACTAGAAATTTCATATCTAGAAACTCCACAACGAGAAACTGTAAAACTAGACTTCACAACTAGAAACTCAACAACTAGAAACTCCACAACTAAAAACTCCACAACTGGAAACTCCACAACTTGAGACTCCGCAACTTGAAACTCCACAACAATAAACTCCGCTATTAAAACTCCGCAACTAGAAACTCCGCAACTAGAAACTCCACAACTTGAAACTCCACAACTAGATACTCCACAACTGGAAACTCCACAACTAGATACTTCACAAATGGAAACTCCACAACTAGATACTCCACAACTGGAAACTCCACAACTAGAAACTCCACAACTAGAGACTCCACAAGTCGAAACTCCACAACTAGAAACTCCACAACTAGAAACTCCACAACTGGAAACTCCCCAACTAGATACTCCGCAACTAGAAACTCCACAACTAGAGACTCCACAACTTGAAACTCCACAACTAGAAACTCCACAAATAGAAACTCTGCAACTAGAGACTCCACAACTAGAAACTCCACAACTAGAAACTCCGCAACTAGAAACTCCACAACTAGAAACTCCACAACTAGAAACTCCACAACTAGAAACTCCACAACTAGAGATTCCGCAACTAGAATCTCCACAACCAGAGACTCCGCAACTAGAAACTCCGCAGCTAGAAACTCCACAAATAGAAACTCCGCAACTAGAAACTCCGCAGCTAGAAACTACACAACTAGAGACTCCACAAATAGAAACTCCACAACTAGAAACTCCCCAACTGGAAACTCCCCAACTAGAAACTCCGCAACTAGAAACTCTGCAACAGAAGACTCTACAACTAGAAACTCCACGACTAGAAACTCCAAAACTAGAAACTCCACAACTCGAAACTCCACAACTGGAGTAAAACTTCTTTTGGGCCTAGTTGGTTCATAGCCATAGGTTCAGTTGTTAGTCAGCGCTGGTGTGTGTCGTCGCTTTCTTTGTGGATCGTTTTATGTTTGCGCTGTAAAAGTATATTCTATGTCCACAACTGGAAACTCCACAACTAGACACTCCACAACTAAAAACTCTTCAACTTGAAACTCCTCAACTAGAAACTCCACAACCAGAAACTTCACAAATAGAAACTCCGCAACTAGAAACTCCACAACTAGAGACTCCTAAACTAGAAACTCCACAACTAGAAACTCCACAACTACAAACTACACAACTGGAAACTCCACAACTAGAGACTCCTCAACTCGAAACTCCACAACTAGAGACTCTGCAACTAGAAACTCCACAACTCGAAATTCCACAACTGGAAACTCCACAACTAGAAACTCAACAGCTTGAGACTCCGCAACTTGAAACTCCACAACTTGAAACTTTGCAACTAGAAACTCCGCAACTAGGGACTCCACAACCAGAGACTCCGCGACTTCACAACTAGAAACTCCACAACTGGAAACTCCACAAATAGATACTCTGCAACTAGAAACTCCACAACTAGAGACTCCACAACTTGAAACTCCACAACTTTAAACTCCATAGCTTGAGACTCCACAACTGGAAACTCCACAACTTGAAACTCCACAGCTTGAGACTCCGCAACTAGAAACTCCACAACTAGGGACTCCACAACTGGAAACTCCACTACTAGATACTCCACAACTGAAAACTCGGCAACTAGAAACTCCACAACTAGAGACTCCACAACTTGAAACTCCACAACTAGAGACTCTGCAACTAGAAACTCCACAACTCGAAACTCCACAACTGGAAACTCCACAACGAGACACTCCACAACAAAAAACTCTTCAACTAGAAACTCCTAAACTAGAGACTTCTACAACTAGAGAATCTAGAACTAGAGACTTCAAACTAGAAACTCAACAACTAGAAACTCCACAACTAAAAACTCAACAACTAGAAACTCCCCAGCTTGAGACTCCGCAACTTGAAACTCCACAACTAGAAACTCCGCAACTTGAAACTCCACAACAAGGGACTCGACAACTAGAAACTCCACAACTAGAAACTTCACAACTCGAAACTCCACTACTAGATACTCCACAACTGGAAACTCGACAACCTGAAACTTCACATCTAGAGACTCCACAACTTGAAACTCCACAACTAGAGACTCTGCAACTAGAAACTCAACAACTAGAAACTCCACAACTGGAAAATCCACAACTAGATTCTCCACAACTAGAAAATCTACAACTAGAAACTCCACAACTATAGACTCCACAACTTGAAACTCCACAAGTTTAAACTCCACAACTTGAGACTCCACAACTAGAAAATCCGCAACTAGAAACTCCACAACTGGAAACACCCAACTAGAAACTCCGCAACTAGAAACTCCGCAACAGGAGACTCTACAACTAGAAACTCCACAACTAGAAACTCGAAAACTAGAAACTCCACAACTAGAAACTTCACAACTAGAAACTCCGCAACTAGAGACTCCACAACTAGAAACTTCACAACTTGAAACTCCTCAAATAGTAACTCCACAACCAGAAACTCCACAACTAGAAACTCCGCCACTAGAAACTCCGCAACTAGAGACTCCACAACTAGAAACTCCACAACTAGAAACTCCACAACTTCAAACTCCAATAAAACAGACTCGGCAACTAGAAATTCCATATCTAGAAACTCCACAACTAGAAACTGCAAAACTAGAGACTTCACAACTAGAAACTCAACAACTAGAAACTCCACAACTAAAAACTCCACAACTGGAAACTCCACAACTTGAGACTCCGCAACTTGAAACTTCACAACTAGAAACTCCACTATTAAAAACTCCGCAACTAGAAACTCCGCAACTAAAAACTCCACAACTTAAAACTCCACAACTAGATACTCCACAACTGGAAACTCCACAACTAGATACTTCACAACTGGAAACTCCACAACTAGATACTCCACAACTGGAAACTCCACAACTAGAAACTCCACAACTAGAGACTCCACAGTTAGAAACTCCACAACTAGAAACTCCACAACTAGAAACTCCACAACCAGAAACTCCGCAACTCCACAACTAGAAACTCCACAACTAGAGACTCCACAACTTGAAACTCCACAACTTTAAGCTCCACAACTTGAGACTCCACAACTAGAAACTCCGCAACTTGAAACTCCGCAGCTTGAGACTCCGCAACTAGAAATTCCACAACTAGGGACTCCGCAACTAGAAACTCCACAGCTAGAAACACCACAACTTTAAACTCCACTACTAGATACTCCACAACTGGAAACTCGGCAACTAGAAACTCTACGACTAGAGACTCCACAACTTGAAACTCCACAACTAGAGACTCTGCAACTAGAAACTCCACAACTCGAAACTCCACAACTGGAAACTCCACAACTAGAAACTCAACAGCTTGAGACTATGCAACTTGAAACTCCACAACTTGAAACTTCGCAACTAGAAACTCCGCAACTAGGGAATCCACAACTAGAAACTCCACAACTCGAAACTCCACTACTAGATACTCCACAACTGGAAACTCGACAACTAGAAACTCCACATCTAGAGACTCCACAATTTGAAACTCCACAACTAGAGACTCTGCAACTAGAAACTCAACAACTAGATACTCCGCAACTGAACAACTAGAAACTCCACAACTGGAAAATCCACAACTAGATACTCCACAACCAGAAAATCTACAACTAGAAACTCCACAACTATAGACTCCACAACTTGAAACTCCACAAGTTTAAACTCCACAACTGAGACTCCACAAGTAGAAACTCCACAACTAGAAACTCCACAACTGGAAACTCCCCAACTAGAAACTGCGCAACTAGAAACTCCGCAACAGGAGACTCTACAACTAGAAACTCCACAACTAGAAACTTCAAAACTAGAAACTCCACAACTATAAACTTCACAACTAGAAACTCCGCAACTAGAGACTCCACAACTAGAAACTCCACAACTTGAAACTCCACAACTAGAAACTCCACAATCAGAAACTCCACAACTAGAAACTCCGCAACTAGAAACTCCACAAATAGAGACTCGGCAACTAGAAATTTCATATCTAGAAACTCCACAACGAGAAACTGTAAAACTAGACTTCACAACTAGAAACTCAACAACTAGAAACTCCACAACTAAAAACTCCACAACTGGAAACTCCAAAACTTGAGACTCCGCAACTTGAAACTCCACAACAATAAACTCCGCTATTAAAACTCCGCAACTAGAAACTCCGCAACTAGAAACTCCACAACTTGAAACTCCACAACTAGATACTCCACAACTGGAAACTCCACAACTAGATACTTCACAAATGGAAACTCCACAACTAGATACTCCACAACTGGAAACTCCACAACTAGAAACTCCACAACTAGAGACTCCACAACTCGAAACTCCACAACTAGAAACTCCACAACTAGAAACTCCACAACTGGAAACTCCCCAACTAGATACTCCGCAACTAGAAACTCCACAACTAGAGACTCCACAACTTGAAACTCCACAACTAGAAACTCCACAAATAGAAACTCTGCAACTAGAGACTCCACAACTAGAAACTCCACAACTAGAAACTCCGCAACTAGAAACTCCACAACTAGAAACTCCACAACTAGAAACTCCACAACTAGAAACTCCACAACTAGAGATTCCGCAACTAGAATCTCCACAACCAGAGACTCCGCAACTAGAAACTCCGCAGCTAGAAACTCCACAAATAGAAACTCCGCAACTAGAAACTCCGCAGCTAGAAACTACACAACTAGAGACTCCACAAATAGAAACTCCACAACTAGAAACTCCCCAACTGGAAACTCCCCAACTAGAAACTCCGCAACTAGAAACTCTGCAACAGAAGACTCTACAACTAGAAACTCCACGACTAGAAACTCCAAAACTAGAAACTCCACAACTCGAAACTCCACAACTGGAAACTCCACAACTAGACACTCCACAACTAAAAACTCTTCAACTTGAAACTCCTCAACTAGAAACTCCACAACCAGAAACTTCACAAATAGAAACTCCGCAACTAGAAACTCCACAACTAGAGACTCCTAAACTAGAAACTCCACAACTAGAAACTCCACAACTACAAACTACACAACTGGAAACTCCACAACTAGAGACTCCTCAACTCGAAACTCCACAACTAGAAACTCCACAACTAAAAACTCCACAACCAGAGACTCCACAGCTTCACAACTAGAAACTCCACAACTGGAAACTCCACAACTAGATACTCTGCAACTAGAAACTCCACAACTAGAGACTCCACAACTTGAAACTCCACAACTTGAAACTCCACAACTTGAGACTCCACAACTAGAAACTCCACAACTTGAAACTCCGCAGCTTGAGACTCCGCAACTAGAAACTCCACAACTAGGGACTCCGCAACTAGAAACTCCACAACTAGAAACTCCACAACTGGAAACTCCACTACTAGATACTCCACAACTGGAAACTCGGCAACTAGAAACTCCACAACTAGAGACTCCACAACTTGAAACTCCACAACTAGAGACTCTGCAACTAGAAACTCCACAACTCGAAATTCCACAACTGGAAACTCCACAACTAGAAACTCAACAGCTTGAGACTCCGCAACTTGAAACTCCACAACTTGAAACTTTGCAACTAGAAACTCCGCAACTAGGGACTCCTCAACTAGAAACTCCACAACTAGAAACTCCACAACTCGAAACTCCACTACTAGATACTCAACAACTGGAAACTCGACAACTAGAAACTCCACATCTAGAGACTCCACAATTTGAAACTCCACAACTAGAGACTCTGCAACTAGAAACTCAACAACTAGATACTCCGCAACTGAACAACTAGAAACTCCACAACTGGAAAATCCACAACTAGAAACTCCACAACCAGAAACTCCGCAACTCCACAACTAGAAACTCCACAACTGGAAACTCCATAACTAGATACTCTGCAACTAGAAACTCCACAACTAGAGACTCCACAACTTGAAACTCCACAACTTTAAGCTCCACAACTTGAGACTGCACAACTAGAAACTCCGCAACTTGAAACTCCGCAGCTTGAGACTCCGCAACTGGAAATTCCACAACTACGGACTCCGCCACTAGAAACTCCACAGCTAGAAACTCCACAACTGGAAACTCCACTACTAGATACTCCACATCTGGAAACTCGGCAACTAGAAACTCTACGACTAGAGACTCCACAACTTGAAACTCCACAACTAGAGACTCTGCAACTAGAAACTCCACAACTGGAAACTCCACAACTTGAGACTCCGCAACTTGAAACTCCACAACAATAAACTCCGCTATTAAAACTCCGCAACTAGAAACTCCGCAACTAGAAACTCCACAACTTGAAACTCCACAACTAGATACTCCACAACTGGAAACTCCACAACTAGATACTTCACAAATGGAAACTCCACAACTAGATACTCCACAACTGGAAACTCCACAACTAGAAACTCCACAACTAGAGACTCCACAAGTCGAAACTCCACAACTAGAAACTCCACAACTAGAAACTCCACAACTGGAAACTCCCCAACTAGATACTCCGCAACTAGAAACTCCACAACTAGAGACTCCACAACTTGAAACTCCACAACTAGAAACTCCACAAATAGAAACTCTGCAACTAGAGACTCCACAACTAGAAACTCCACAACTAGAAACTCCGCAACTAGAAACTCCACAACTAGAAACTCCACAACTAGAAACTCCACAACTAGAAACTCCACAACTAGAGATTCCGCAACTAGAATCTCCACAACCAGAGACTCCGCAACTAGAAACTCCGCAGCTAGAAACTCCACAAATAGAAACTCTGCAACTAGAAACTCCGCAGCTAGAAACTACACAACTAGAGACTCCACAAATAGAAACTCCACAACTAGAAACTCCCCAACTGGAAACTCCCCAACTAGAAACTCCGCAACTAGAAACTCTGCAACAGAAGACTCTACAACTAGAAACTCCACGACTAGAAACTCCAAAACTAGAAACTCCACAACTCGAAACTCCACAACTGGAAACTCCACAACTAGACACTCCACAACTAAAAACTCTTCAACTTGAAACTCCTCAACTAGAAACTCCACAACCAGAAACTTCACAAATAGAAACTCCGCAACTAGAAACTCCACAACTAGAGACTCCTAAACTAGAAACTCCACAACTAGAAACTCCACAACTACAAACTACACAACTGGAAACTCCACAACTAGAGACTCCTCAACTCGAAACTCCACAACTAGAGACTCTGCAACTAGAAACTCCACAACTCGAAATTCCACAACTGGAAACTCCACAACTAGAAACTCAACAGCTTGAGACTCCGCAACTTGAAACTCCACAACTTGAAACTTTGCAACTAGAAACTCCGCAACTAGGGACTCCACAACCAGAGACTCCGCGACTTCACAACTAGAAACTCCACAACTGGAAACTCCACAAATAGATACTCTGCAACTAGAAACTCCACAACTAGAGACTCCACAACTTGAAACTCCACAACTTTAAACTCCATAGCTTGAGACTCCACAACTGGAAACTCCACAACTTGAAACTCCACAGCTTGAGACTCCGCAACTAGAAACTCCACAACTAGGGACTCCACAACTGGAAACTCCACTACTAGATACTCCACAACTGAAAACTCGGCAACTAGAAACTCCACAACTAGAGACTCCACAACTTGAAACTCCACAACTAGAGACTCTGCAACTAGAAACTCCACAACTCGAAACTCCACAACTGGAAACTCCACAACGAGACACTCCACAACAAAAAACTCTTCAACTAGAAACTCCTAAACTAGAGACTTCTACAACTAGAGAATCTAGAACTAGAGACTTCAAACTAGAAACTCAACAACTAGAAACTCCACAACTAAAAACTCAACAACTAGAAACTCCCCAGCTTGAGACTCCGCAACTTGAAACTCCACAACTAGAAACTCCGCAACTTGAAACTCCACAACAAGGGACTCGACAACTAGAAACTCCACAACTAGAAACTTCACAACTCGAAACTCCACTACTAGATACTCCACAACTGGAAACTCGACAACCTGAAACTTCACATCTAGAGACTCCACAACTTGAAACTCCACAACTAGAGACTCTGCAACTAGAAACTCAACAACTAGAAACTCCACAACTGGAAAATCCACAACTAGATTCTCCACAACTAGAAAATCTACAACTAGAAACTCCACAACTATAGACTCCACAACTTGAAACTCCACAAGTTTAAACTCCACAACTTGAGACTCCACAACTAGAAAATCCGCAACTAGAAACTCCACAACTGGAAACACCCAACTAGAAACTCCGCAACTAGAAACTCCGCAACAGGAGACTCTACAACTAGAAACTCCACAACTAGAAACTCGAAAACTAGAAACTCCACAACTAGAAACTTCACAACTAGAAACTCCGCAACTAGAGACTCCACAACTAGAAACTTCACAACTTGAAACTCCTCAAATAGTAACTCCACAACCAGAAACTCCACAACTAGAAACTCCGCCACTAGAAACTCCGCAACTAGAGACTCCACAACTAGAAACTCCACAACTAGAAACTCCACAACTTCAAACTCCAATAAAACAGACTCGGCAACTAGAAATTCCATATCTAGAAACTCCACAACTAGAAACTGCAAAACTAGAGACTTCACAACTAGAAACTCAACAACTAGAAACTCCACAACTAAAAACTCCACAACTGGAAACTCCACAACTTGAGACTCCGCAACTTGAAACTTCACAACTAGAAACTCCACTATTAAAAACTCCGCAACTAGAAACTCCGCAACTAAAAACTCCACAACTTAAAACTCCACAACTAGATACTCCACAACTGGAAACTCCACAACTAGATACTTCACAACTGGAAACTCCACAACTAGATACTCCACAACTGGAAACTCCACAACTAGAAACTCCACAACTAGAGACTCCACAACTAGAAACTCCACAACTAGAAACTCCACAACTAGAAACTCCACAACCAGAAACTCCGCAACTCCACAACTAGAAACTCCACAACTAGAGACTCCACAACTTGAAACTCCACAACTTTAAGCTCCACAACTTGAGACTCCACAACTAGAAACTCCGCAACTTGAAACTCCGCAGCTTGAGACACCGCAACTAGAAATTCCACAACTAGGGACTCCGCAACTAGAAACTCCACAGCTAGAAACACCACAACTTTAAACTCCACTACTAGATACTCCACAACTGGAAACTCGGCAACTAGAAACTCTACGACTAGAGACTCCACAACTTGAAACTCCACAACTAGAGACTCTGCAACTAGAAACTCCACAACTCGAAACTCCACAACTGGAAACTCCACAACTAGAAACTCAACAGCTTGAGACTATGCAACTTGAAACTCCACAACTTGAAACTTCGCAACTAGAAACTCCGCAACTAGGGAATCCACAACTAGAAACTCCACAACTCGAAACTCCACTACTAGATACTCCACAACTGGAAACTCGACAACTAGAAACTCCACATCTAGAGACTCCACAATTTGAAACTCCACAACTAGAGACTCTGCAACTAGAAACTCAACAACTAGATACTCCGCAACTGAACAACTAGAAACTCCACAACTGGAAAATCCACAACTAGATACTCCACAACCAGAAAATCTACAACTAGAAACTCCACAACTATAGACTCCACAACTTGAAACTCCACAAGTTTAAACTCCACAACTGAGACTCCACAAGTAGAAACTCCACAACTAGAAACTCCACAACTGGAAACTCCCCAACTAGAAACTGCGCAACTAGAAACTCCGCAACAGGAGACTCTACAACTAGAAACTCCACAACTAGAAACTTCAAAACTAGAAACTCCACAACTATAAACTTCACAACTAGAAACTCCGCAACTAGAGACTCCACAACTAGAAACTCCACAACTTGAAACTCCACAACTAGAAACTCCACAATCAGAAACTCCACAACTAGAAACTCCGCAACTAGAAACTCCACAAATAGAGACTCGGCAACTAGAAATTTCATATCTAGAAACTCCACAACGAGAAACTGTAAAACTAGACTTCACAACTAGAAACTCAACAACTAGAAACTCCACAACTAAAAACTCCACAACTGGAAACTCCACAACTTGAGACTCCGCAACTTGAAACTCCACAACAATAAACTCCGCTATTAAAACTCCGCAACTAGAAACTCCGCAACTAGAAACTCCACAACTTGAAACTCCACAACTAGATACTCCACAACTGGAAACTCCACAACTAGATACTTCACAAATGGAAACTCCACAACTAGATACTCCACAACTGGAAACTCCACAACTAGAAACTCCACAACTAGAGACTCCACAACTGGAAACTCCCCAACTAGATACTCCGCAACTAGAAACTCCACAACTAGAGACTCCACAACTTGAAACTCCACAACTAGAAACTCCACAAATAGAAACTCTGCAACTAGAGACTCCACAACTAGAAACTCCACAACTAGAAACTCCGCAACTAGAAACTCCACAACTAGAAACTCCACAACTAGAAACTCCACAACTAGAAACTCCACAACTAGAGATTCCGCAACTAGAATCTCCACAACCAGAGACTCCGCAACTAGAAACTCCGCAGCTAGAAACTCCACAAATAGAAACTCCGCAACTAGAAACTCCGCAGCTAGAAACTACACAACTAGAGACTCCACAAATAGAAACTCCACAACTAGAAACTCCCCAACTGGAAACTCCCCAACTAGAAACTCCGCAACTAGAAACTCTGCAACAGAAGACTCTACAACTAGAAACTCCACGACTAGAAACTCCAAAACTAGAAACTCCACAACTCGAAACTCCACAACTGGAAACTCCACAACTAGACACTCCACAACTAAAAACTCTTCAACTTGAAACTCCTCAACTAGAAACTCCACAACCAGAAACTTCACAAATAGAAACTCCGCAACTAGAAACTCCACAACTAGAGACTCCTAAACTAGAAACTCCACAACTAGAAACTCCACAACTACAAACTACACAACTGGAAACTCCACAACTAGAGACTCCTCAACTCGAAACTCCACAACTAGAAACTCCACAACTAAAAACTCCACAACCAGAGACTCCACAGCTTCACAACTAGAAACTCCACAACTGGAAACTCCACAACTAGATACTCTGCAACTAGAAACTCCACAACTAGAGACTCCACAACTTGAAACTCCACAACTTGAAACTCCACAACTTGAGACTCCACAACTAGAAACTCCACAACTTGAAACTCCGCAGCTTGAGACTCCGCAACTAGAAACTCCACAACTAGGGACTCCGCAACTAGAAACTCCACAACTAGAAACTCCACAACTGGAAACTCCACTACTAGATACTCCACAACTGGAAACTCGGCAACTAGAAACTCCACAACTAGAGACTCCACAACTTGAAACTCCACAACTAGAGACTCTGCAACTAGAAACTCCACAACTCGAAATTCCACAACTGGAAACTCCACAACTAGAAACTCAACAGCTTGAGACTCCGCAACTTGAAACTCCACAACTTGAAACTTTGCAACTAGAAACTCCGCAACTAGGGACTCCTCAACTAGAAACTCCACAACTAGAAACTCCACAACTCGAAACTCCACTACTAGATACTCAACAACTGGAAACTCGACAACTAGAAACTCCACATCTAGAGACTCCACAATTTGAAACTCCACAACTAGAGACTCTGCAACTAGAAACTCAACAACTAGATACTCCGCAACTGAACAACTAGAAACTCCACAACTGGAAAATCTACAACTAGAAACTCCACAACCAGAAACTCCGCAACTCCACAACTAGAAACTCCACAACTGGAAACTCCATAACTAGATACTCTGCAACTAGAAACTCCACAACTAGAGACTCCACAACTTGAAACTCCACAACTTTAAGCTCCACAACTTGAGACTGCACAACTAGAAACTCCGCAACTTGAAACTCCGCAGCTTGAGACTCCGCAACTGGAAATTCCACAACTACGGACTCCGCCACTAGAAACTCCACAGCTAGAAACTCCACAACTGGAAACTCCACTACTAGATACTCCACATCTGGAAACTCGGCAACTAGAAACTCTACGACTAGAGACTCCACAACTTGAAACTCCACAACTAGAGACTCTGCAACTAGAAACTCCACAACTCGAAACTCCACAACTGGAAACTCCACAACTAGAAACTCAACAGCTTGAGACTATGCAACTTGAAACTCCACAACTTGAAACTTCGCAACTAGAAACTCCGCAACTAGGGAATCCACAACTAGAAACTCCACAACTCGAAACTCCACTACTAGATACTCCACAACTGGAAACTCGACAACTAGAAACTCCACATCTAGAGACTCCACAATTTGAAACTCCACAACTAGAGACTCTGCAACTAGAAACTCAACAACTAGATACTCCGCAACTGAACAACTAGAAACTCCACAACTGGAAAATCCACAACTAGATACTCCACAACCAGAAAATCTACAACTAGAAACTCCACATTTATAGACTCCACAACTTGAAACTCCACAAGTTTAAACTCCACAACTGAGACTCCACAAGTAGAAACTCCACAACTAGAAACTCCACAACTGGAAACTCCCCAACTAGAAACTGCGCAACTAGAAACTCCGCAACAGGAGACTCTACAACTAGAAACTCCACAACTAGAAACTTCAAAACTAGAAACTCCACAACTATAAACTTCACAACTAGAAACTCCGCAACTAGAGACTCCACAACTAGAAACTCCACAACTTGAAACTCCACAACTAGAAACTCCACAATCAGAAACTCCACAACTAGAAACTCCGCAACTAGAAACTCCACAAATAGAGACTCGGCAACTAGAAATTTCATATCTAGAAACTCCACAACGAGAAACTGTAAAACTAGACTTCACAACTAGAAACTCAACAACTAGAAACTCCACAACTAAAAACTCCACAACTGGAAACTCCACAACTTGAGACTCCGCAACTTGAAACTCCACAACAATAAACTCCGCTATTAAAACTCCGCAACTAGAAACTCCGCAACTAGAAACTCCACAACTTGAAACTTCACAACTAGATACTCCACAACTGGAAACTCCACAACTAGGTACTTCACAAATGGAAACTCCACAACTAGATACTCCACAACTGGAAACTCCACAACTAGAAACTCCACAACTAGAGACTCCACAAGTCGAAACTCCACAACTAGAAACTCCACAACTAGAAACTCCACAACTGGAAACTCCCCAACTAGATACTCCGCAACTAGAAACTCCACAACAAGAGACTCCACAACTTGAAACTCCACAACTAGAAACTCCACAAATAGAAACTCTGCAACTAGAGACTCCACAACTAGAAACTCCACAACTAGAAACTCCGCAACTAGAAACTCCACAACTAGAAACTCCACAACTAGAAACTCCACAACTAGAGATTCCGCAACTAGAATCTCCACAACCAGAGACTCCGCAACTAGAAACTCCGCAGCTAGAAACTCCACAAATAGAAACTCCGCAACTAGAAACTCCGCAGCTAGAAACTACACAACTAGAGACTCCACAAATAGAAACTCCACAACTAGAAACTCCCCAACTGGAAACTCCCCAACTAGAAACTCCGCAACTAGAAACTCTGCAACAGAAGACTCTACAACTAGAAACTCCACGACTAGAAACTCCAAAACTAGAAACTCCACAACTCGAAACTCCACAACTGGAAACTCCACAACTAGACACTCCACAACTAAAAACTCTTCAACTTGAAACTCCTCAACTAGAAACTCCACAACCAGAAACTTCACAAATAGAAACTCCGCAACTAGAAACTCCACAACTAGAGACTCCTAAACTAGAAACTCCACAACTAGAAACTCCACAACTACAAACTACACAACTGGAAACTCCACAACTAGAGACTCCTCAACTCGAAACTCCACAACTAGAAACTCCACAACTAAAAACTCCACAACCAGAGACTCCACAGCTTCACAACTAGAAACTCCACAACTGGAAACTCCACAACTAGATACTCTGCAACTAGAAACTCCACAACTAGAGACTCCACAACTTGAAACTCCACAACTTGAAACTCCACAACTTGAGACTCCACAACTAGAAACTCCACAACTTGAAACTCCGCAGCTTGAGACTCCGCAACTAGAAACTCCACAACTAGGGACTCCGCAACTAGAAACTCCACAACTAGAAACTCCACAACTGGAAACTCCACTACTAGATACTCCACAACTGGAAACTCGGCAACTAGAAACTCCACAACTAGAGACTCCACAACTTGAAACTCCACAACTAGAGACTCTGCAACTAGAAACTCCACAACTCGAAATTCCACAACTGGAAACTCCACAACTAGAAACTCAACAGCTTGAGACTCCGCAACTTGAAACTCCACAACTTGAAACTTTGCAACTAGAAACTCCGCAACTAGGGACTCCTCAACTAGAAACTCCACAACTAGAAACTCCACAACTCGAAACTCCACTACTAGATACTCAACAACTGGAAACTCGACAACTAGAAACTCCACATCTAGAGACTCCACAATTTGAAACTCCACAACTAGAGACTCTGCAACTAGAAACTCAACAACTAGATACTCCGCAACTGAACAACTAGAAACTCCACAACTGGAAAATCCACAACTAGATACTCCACAACTTGAAACTCCACAAGTTTAAACTCCACAACTTGAGACTCCACAAGTAGAAACTCCACAACTAGAAACTCCACAACTGGAAACTCCCCAACTAGAAACTCCGCAACTAGAAACTCCGCAACAGGAGACTCTACAACTAGAAACTCCACAACTAGAAACTTCAAAACTAGAAACTCCACAACTAGAAACTTCACAACTAGAAACTCCGCAACTAGAGACTCCACAACTGGAAACTCCACAACTTGAGACTCCGCAACTTGAAACTCCACAACAATAAACTCCGCTATTAAAACTCCGCAACTAGAAACTCCGCAACTAGAAACTCCACAACTTGAAACTCCACAACTAGATACTCCACAACTGGAAACTCCACAACTAGATACTTCACAAATGGAAACTCCACAACTAGATACTCCACAACTGGAAACTCCACAACTAGAAACTCCACAACTAGAGACTCCACAACTCGAAACTCCACAACTAGAAACTCCACAACTAGAAACTCCACAACCGGAAGCTCCACAACTAGATACTCCGCAACTAGAAACTCCACAACTAGAGACTCCACAACTTGAAACTCCACAACTAGAAACTCCACAAATAGAAACTCTGCAACTAGAGACTCCACAACTAGAAACTCCACAACTAGAAACTCCGCAACTAGAAACTCCACAACTAGAAACTCCACAACTAGAAACTCCACAACTAGAGATTCCGCAACTAGAAACTCCACAACCAGAGACTCCGCAACTAGAAACTCCGCAGCTAGAAACTCCACAACTAGACACTCCACAACTAAAAACTCTTCAACTTGAAACTCCACAACTCGAAACTCCGCAACTAGAAACTCCGCAACTAGAGACTCCTAAACTAGAAACTCCACAACTAGAAACTCCACAACTACAAACTACACAAATACAGATTCGGCAACTAGAAATTCCATATCTAGAAACTCCAAAGCTAGAAACTGCAAAACTAGAGACTTTACAACTAGAAACTCAACAGCTAGAAACTCCACAACTAAAAACTCCACAACTGGAAACTCCACAACTTGAGACTCCGCAACTTTAAACTTCACAACTAGAAACTCCGCTATTAAAAACTCCGCAACTAGAAACTCCGCAACTAGAAACTCCGCAACTAGAAACTCCACAACTTAAAACTCCACAACTAGATACTCCACAACTGGAAACTCCACAACTAGATACTTCACAACTGGAAACTTCACAACTAGATACTCCACAACTAAAAACTCCACAACTAGAAACTCCACAACTAGAGACTCCACAAGTCGAAACTCCACAACTAGAAACTCCACAACTAGAAACTCCACAACCAGAGACTCCGCGACTTCACAACTAGAAACTCCACAACTGGAAACTCCACAAATAGATACTCTGCAACTAGAAACTCCACAACTAGAGACTCCACAACTTGAAACTCCACAACTTTAAACTCCATAGCTTGAGACTCCACAACTGGAAACTCCACAACTTGAAACTCCACAGCTTGAGACTCCGCAACTAGAAACTCCACAACTAGGGACTCCACAACTGGAAACTCCACTACTAGATACTCCACAACTGAAAACTCGGCAACTAGAAACTCCACAACTAGAGACTCCACAACTTGAAACTCCACAACTAGAGACTCTGCAACTAGAAACTCCACAACTCGAAACTCCACAACTGGAAACTCCACAACGAGACACTCCACAACAAAAAACTCTTCAACTAGAAACTCCTAAACTAGAGACTTCTACAACTAGAGAATCTAGAACTAGAGACTTCAAACTAGAAACTCAACAACTAGAAACTCCACAACTAAAAACTCAACAACTAGAAACTCCCCAGCTTGAGACTCCGCAACTTGAAACTCCACAACTAGAAACTCCGCAACTTGAAACTCCACAACAAGGGACTCGACAACTAGAAACTCCACAACTAGAAACGTCACAACTCGAAACTCCACTACTAGATACTCCACAACTGGAAACTCGACAACCTGAAACTTCACATCTAGAGACTCCACAACTTGAAACTCCACAACTAGAGACTCTGCAACTAGAAACTCAACAACTAGAAACTCCACAACTGGAAAATCCACAACTAGATTCTCCACAACTAGAAAATCTACAACTAGAAACTCCACAACTATAGACTCCACAACTTGAAACTCCACAAGTTTAAACTCCACAACTTGAGACTCCACAACTAGAAAATCCGCAACTAGAAACTCCACAACTGGAAACACCCAACTAGAAACTCCGCAACTAGAAACTCCGCAACAGGAGACTCTACAACTAGAAACTCCACAACTAGAAACTCGAAAACTAGAAACTCCACAACTAGAAACTTCACAACTAGAAACTCCGCAACTAGAGACTCCACAACTAGAAACTTCACAACTTGAAACTCCTCAAATAGTAACTCCACAACCAGAAACTCCACAACTAGAAACTCCGCCACTAGAAACTCCGCAACTAGAGACTCCACAACTAGAAACTCCACAACTAGAAACTCCACAACTTCAAACTCCAATAAAACAGACTCGGCAACTAGAAATTCCATATCTAGAAACTCCACAACTATAAACTGCAAAACTAGAGACTTCACAACTAGAAACTCAACAACTAGAAACTCCACAACTAAAAACTCCACAACTGGAAACTCCACAACTTGAGACTCCGCAACTTGAAACTTCACAACTAGAAACTCCACTATTAAAAACTCCGCAACTAGAAACTCCGCAACTAAAAACTCCACAACTTAAAACTCCACAACTAGATACTCCACAACTGGAAACTCCACAACTAGATACTTCACAACTGGAAACTCCACAACTAGATACTCCACAACTGGAAACTCCACAACTAGAAACTCCACAACTAGAGACTCCACAACTAGAAACTCCACAACTAGAAACTCCACAACTAGAAACTCCACAACCAGAAACTCCGCAACTCCACAACTAGAAACTCCACAACTAGAGACTCCACAACTTGAAACTCCACAACTTTAAGCTCCACAACTTGAGACTCCACAACTAGAAACTCCGCAACTTGAAACTCCGCAGCTTGAGACTCCGCAACTAGAAATTCCACAACTAGGGACTCCGCAACTAGAAACTCCACAGCTCGAAACACCACAACTTTAAACTCCACTACTAGATACTCCACAACTGGAAACTCGGCAACTAGAAACTCTACGACTAGAGACTCCACAACTTGAAACTCCACGACTAGAAACTCTGCAACTAGAAACTCCACAACTCGAAACTCCACAACTGGAATTCCACAACTAGACACTCCACAACAAAAAACTCTTCAACTAGAAACTCCTAAACTAGAGGCTCCACAACTAGAGAATCTACAACTAGAGACTTCAAACTAGAAACTCAACAACTATAAACTCCACAACTAAAAACTCAACAACTAGAAACTCCACAGCTTGAGACTCCGCAACTTGAAACTCCACAACTAGAAGCTCCGCAACTAGGGACTCCACAACTAGAAACTCCAAAACTAGAAACTCCACAACTCGAAACTCCACTACTAGATACTCCACAACTGGAAACTCGACAACTAGAAACTCCACATCTAGAGACTCCACAACTTGAAACTCCACAACTAGAGACTGCAACTAGAAACTCAACAACTAGAGACTGCGCAACTCAACAACTAGAAACTCCACAACTGGAAAATCCACAACTAGATACTCCACAACTAAAAAATATACAACTAGAAACTCCACAACTATAGACCCTACAACTTGAAACTCCACAAGTGTAAACTCCACAACTTGAGACTCCACAACTAGAAACTCCACAACTTGAAACTCCTCAACTAGAAACTCCACAACCAGAAACTCCACAACTAGAAACTCCGCAACTAGAAACTCTGCAACTAGAGACTCCACAACTAGAAACTCTACAACTAGAAACTCCACAACTACAAACTCCACAAATACAGACTCGGCAACTAGAAATTCCATATCTAGAAACTCCACAACTAGTAACTGCAAAACTAGAGACTTCACAACTAGAAACTCAACAACTAGAAACTCCACAACTAAAAACTCCACAACTGGAAACTCCACAACTTGAGACTCCGCAACTTGAAACTTCACATCTAGAAACTCCGCTATTAAAAACTCCGCAACTAGAAACTCCGCAACTAGAATCTTCACAACTTAAAACTCCACAACTAGATACTCAACAACTGGAAACTCCACAACCAGATACTTCACAACTGGAAACTCCACAACTAGATACTCCACAACTGGAAACTCCACAACTAGAGACTCCACAACTCGAAACTCCACAACTAGAAACTCCACAACTAAAAACTCCACAACCAGAGACTCCACAGCTTCACAACTAGAAACTCCACAACTTGAAACTCCACAACTAGATACTCTGCAACTAGAAACTCCACAACTAGAGACTCCACAACTTGAAACTCCACAACTTGAAACTCCACAACTTGAGACTCCACAACTAGAAACTCCACAACTTGAAACTCCGCAGCTCTAGACTCCGCAACTAGAAACTCCACAACTAGGGACTCCGCAACTAGAAACTCCACAACTAGAAACTCCACAACTGGAAACTCCACTACTAGATACTCCACAACTGGAAACTCGGCAACTAGAAACTCCACAACTAGAGACTCCACAACTTGAAACTCCACAACTAGAGACTCTGCAACTAGAAACTCCACAACTCGAAACTACACAACTGGAAACTCCACAACTAGAAACTCCACAGCTTGAGACTCCGCAACTTGAAACTCCACAACTTGAAACTTCGCAACTAGAAACTCCGCAACTAGGGACTCCACAACTAGAAACTCCACAACTAGAAACTCCACAACTCGAAACTCCACTACTAGATACTCCACAACTGGAAACTCGACAACTAGAAACTCCACATCTAGAGACTCCACAATTTGAAACTCCACAACTAGAGACTCTGCAACTAGAAACTCAACAACTAGATACTCCACAACTGAACAACTAGAAACTCCACAACTGGAAAATCCACAACTAGATACTCCACAACTAGAAAATCTACAACTAGAAACTCCACAACTATAGACTCCACAACTTGAAACTCCACAAGTTTAAACTCCACAACTTGAGACTCCACAAGTAGAAACTCTACAACTAGAAACTCCACAACTGGAAACTCCCCAACTAGAAACTCCGCAACAGGAGACTCTAACACTAGAAACTCCACAACTAGAAACTTCAAAACTAGAAACTCCACAACTAGAAACTTCACAACTAGAAACTCCGCAACTAGAGACTCCACAACTAGAAACTCCACAACTTGAAACTCCACAACTAGAAACTCCACAACCAGAAACTCCACAACTAGAAACTCCGCAACTAGAAACTCCACAAATAGAGACTCGGCAACTAGAAATTTCATATCTAGAAACTCCACAACGAGAAACTGTAAAACTAGACTTCACAACTAGAAACTCAACAACTAGAAACTCCACAACTAAAAACTCCAACCCTTGAGACTCCGCAACTTGAAACTCCACAACAATTAACTCCGCTATTAAAACTCCGCAACTAGAAACTCCGCAACTAGAAACTCCACAACTTGAAACTCCACAACTAGATACTCCACAACTGGAAACTCCACAACTAGATACTTCACAAATGGAAACTCCACAACTAGATACTCCACAACTGGAAACTCCACAACTAGAAAATCCACAACTAGAGACTCCACAACTCGAAACTCCACAACTCGAAACTCCACAACTAGAAACTCCACAACTGGAAACTCCACAACTAGATACTCCGCAACTAGAAACTCCACAACTAGAGACTCCACAACTTGAAACTCCACAACTAGAAACTCCACAACTAGAAACTCTGCAACTAGAGACTCCACAACTAGAAACTCCACAACTAGAAACTCCTCAACTAGAAACTCCACAACTAGAAACTCCACAACTAGAAACTCCACAACTAGAAACTCCACAACTAGAGATTCCGCAACTAGAAACTCCACAACCAGAGACTCCGCAACTAGAAACTCCACAGCTAGAAACTCCACAAATAGAAACTCCGCAAATAGAAACTCCGCAGCTAGAAACTCCCCAACTAGAAACTCCGCAACTAGAAACTCCGCAACAGGAGACTCTACAACTAGAAACTCCACGACTAGAAACTCCAAAACTAGAAACTTCAACACTCGAAACTCCACAACTGGAAACTCCACAACTAGACACTCCACAACTAAAAACTCTTCAACTTGAAACTCCTCAACTAGAAACTCCACAACCAGAAACTTCACAACTAGAAACTCCGCAACTAGAAACTCCGCAACTAGAGACTCCTAAACTAGAAACTCCACAACTAGAAACTCCACAACTACAAACTCCACAAATACAGATTCGGCAACTAGAAATTCCATATCTAGAAACTCGACAGCTAGAAACTGCAAAACTAGAGACTTTACAACCAGAAACTCAACAACTAGAAACTCCACAACTAAAAACTCCACAACTGGAAACTCCACAACTTGAGACTCCGCAACTTGAAACTTCACAACTAGAAACTCCGCTATTAAAAACTCCGCAACTAGAAACTCCACAACTTAAAACTCCACAACTAGATACTCCACAACTGGAAACTCCACAACTAGATACTTCACAACTGGAAACTTCACAACTAGATACTCCACAACTAAAACCCCACAACTTGAAACTCCACAACTAGAGACTCCACAAGTCGAAACTCCACAACTAGAAACTCCACAACTAGAAACTCCACAACTAGAGACTCCACAACTTGAAACTCCACAACTTTAAACTCCATAGCTTAAGACTCCACAACTGGAAACTCCACAACTTGAAACTCCACAGCTTGAGACTCCGCAACTAGAAACTCCACAACTAGGGACTCCTCAACTGGAAACTCCACTACTAGATACTCCACAACTGAAAACTCGGCAACTAGAAACTCCACAACTAGAGACTTCACAACTTGAAACTCCACAACTAGAGACTCTGCAACTAGAAACTCCACAACTCGAAACTCTACAACTGGAAACTCCACAACGAGACACTCGAACACAAAAAAATCTTCAACTAGAAACTCCTAAACTAGAGACTCCACAACTACAGAATCTAGATCTAGAGACTTCAAACTACAAATTCAACAACTAGAAACTCCACAACTAAAAACTCAACAACTAGAAACTCCCCAGCTTGAGACTCCGCAACTTGAAACTCCACAACTAGAAACTCCGCAACTTGAAACTCCACAACTAGAAACTCCACAACTAGAAACTCCACAACTAGAAACTTCACAACTCGAAACTCCACTACTAGATACTCCACAACTGAAAACTTGACAACTAGAAACTTCACATCTAGAGACTCCACAACTTGAAACTCCACAACTAGAGACTCTGCAACAAGAAACTCAACAACTAGAGACTCCTCAACTCAACAACTAAAAACTCCACAACTGGAAAATCCACAACTAGATACTCCACAACTAGAAAATCTACAACTAGAAACTCCACAACTATAGACTCCACAACTTGAAACTCCACAAGTTTAAACTCCACAACTTGAGACTCCACAACTAGAAACTCCACAACTGGAAACTCCCCAACTAGAAACTCCGCAACTAGAAACTCCGCAACAGGAGACTCTACAACTAGAAACTCCACAACTAGAAACTCGAAAACTAGAAACTCCACAACTACAAACTTCACAACTAGAAACTCCGCAACTAGAGACTCCACAACTAGAAACTTCACAACTTGAAACTCCTCAAATAGAAACTCCACAACCAGAAACTCCACAACTAGAAACTCCGCAACTAGAAACTCCGCAACTAGAGACTCCACAACTATAAACTCCACAACTAGAAACTCCACAACTTCAAACTCCAATTAAACAGACTCGGCAACTAGAAATTCCATATCTAGAAACTCCACAACTAGAAACTGCAAAACTAGAGACTTCACAACTAGAAACTCAACAACTAGAAACTCCACAACTAAAAACTCCACAACTGGAAACTCCACAACTTGAGACTCCGCAACTTGAAACTTCACAACTAGAAACTCCACTATTAAAAACTCCGCAACTAGAAACTCCGCAACTAAAAACTCCACAACTTAAAACTCCACAACTAGATACTCCACAACTGGAAACTCCACAACTAGATACTTCACAACTGGAAACTCCACAACTAGATACTCCACAACTGGAAACTCCACAACTAGAAACTCCACAACTAGAGACTCCACAACTCGAAACTCCACAACTAGAAACTCCACAACCAGAAACTCCGCAACTCCACAACTAGAAACTCCACAACTGGAAACTCCACAACTAGATACTCTGCAACTAGAAACTCCACAACTAGAGACTCCACAACTTGAAACTCCACAACTCTAAGCTCCACAACTTGAGACTCCACAACTAGAAACTCCGAAACTTGAAACTCCGCAGCTTGAGACTCCGCAACTAGAAATTCCACAACTAGGGACTCCGCAACTAGAAACTCCACAGCTAGAAACTCCACAACATTAAACTCCACTACTAGATACTCCACAACTTGAAACTCCACAACTAGAAACTCTGCAACTAGAAACTCCACAACTCGAAACTCCACAACTGGAATTCCACAACTAGACACTCCACAACAAAAAACTCTTCAACTAGAAACTCCTAAACTAGAGGCTCCACAACTAGAGAATCTACAACTAGAGACTTCAAACTAGAAACTCAACAACTAGAAACTCCACAACTAAAAACTCAACAACTAGAAGCTCCACAGCTTGAGACTCCGCAACTTGAAACTCCACAACTAGAAACTCCGCAACTAGAAACTCCACAACTAGGGACTCCACAACTAGAAACTCCACAACTAGAAACTCCACAACTCGAAACTCCACTACTAGATACTCCACAACTGGAAACTCGACAACTAGAAACTCCACATCTAGAGACTCCACAACTTGAAACTCCACAACTAGAGACTCCACAACTTGAAACTCCACAAGTTTAAACTCCACAACTTGAGACTCCACAACTAGAAACTCCACAACTAGAAACTCCACAACTGGAAACTCCCCAACTAGAAACTCCGCAACTAGAAACTCCGCAACAGGAGACTCTACAACTAGAAACTCCACAACTAGAAACTCAAAAACTAGAAACTCCACAACTAGAAACTTCACAACTAGAAACTCCGCAACTAGAGACTCCACAACTAGAAACTTCACAACTTGAAACTCCTCAAATAGAAACTCCACAACCAGAAACTCCACAACTAGAAACTCCGCAACTAGAAACTCCGCAACTAGAGACTCCACAACTAGAAACTCCACAACTAGAAACTCCACAACTTCAAACTCCAATAAAACAGACTCGGCAACTAGAAATTCCATATCTAGAAACTCCACAACTATAAACTGCAAAACTAGAGACTTCACAACTAGAAACTCAACAACTAGAAACTCCACAACTAAAAACTCCACAACTGGAAACTCCACAACTTGAGACTCCGCAACTTGAAACTTCACAACTAGAAACTCCACTATTAAAAACTCCGCAACTAGAAACTCCGCAACTAAAAACTCCACAACTTAAAACTCCACAACTAGATACTCCACAACTGGAAACTCCACAACTAGATACTTCACAACTGGAAACTCCACAACTAGATACTCCACAACTGGAAACTCCACAACTAGAAACTCCACAACTAGAGACTCCACAACTAGAAACTCCACAACTAGAAACTCCACAACTAGAAACTCCACAACCAGAAACTCCGCAACTCCACAACTAGAAACTCCACAACTAGAGACTCCACAACTTGAAACTCCACAACTTTAAGCTCCACAACTTGAGACTCCACAACTAGAAACTCCGCAACTTGAAACTCCGCAGCTTGAGACTCCGCAACTAGAAATTCCACAACTAGGGACTCCGCAACTAGAAACTCCACAGCTCGAAACACCACAACTTTAAACTCCACTACTAGATACTCCACAACTGGAAACTCGGCAACTAGAAACTCTACGACTAGAGACTCCACAACTTGAAACTCCACGACTAGAAACTCTGCAACTAGAAACTCCACAACTCGAAACTCCACAACTGGAATTCCACAACTAGACACTCCACAACAAAAAACTCTTCAACTAGAAACTCCTAAACTAGAGGCTCCACAACTAGAGAATCTACAACTAGAGACTTCAAACTAGAAACTCAACAACTATAAACTCCACAACTAAAAACTCAACAACTAGAAACTCCACAGCTTGAGACTCCGCAACTTGAAACTCCACAACTAGAAGCTCCGCAACTAGGGACTCCACAACTAGAAACTCCAAAACTAGAAACTCCACAACTCGAAACTCCACTACTAGATACTCCACAACTGGAAACTCGACAACTAGAAACTCCACATCTAGAGACTCCACAACTTGAAACTCCACAACTAGAGACTGCAACTAGAAACTCAACAACTAGAGACTGCGCAACTCAACAACTAGAAACTCCACAACTGGAAAATCCACAACTAGATACTCCACAACTAAAAAATATACAACTAGAAACTCCACAACTATAGACCCTACAACTTGAAACTCCACAAGTGTAAACTCCACAACTTGAGACTCCACAACTAGAAACTCCACAACTTGAAACTCCTCAACTAGAAACTCCACAACCAGAAACTCCACAACTAGAAACTCCGCAACTAGAAACTCTGCAACTAGAGACTCCACAACTAGAAACTCTACAACTAGAAACTCCACAACTACAAACTCCACAAATACAGACTCGGCAACTAGAAATTCCATATCTAGAAACTCCACAACTAGTAACTGCAAAACTAGAGACTTCACAACTAGAAACTCAACAACTAGAAACTCCACAACTAAAAACTCCACAACTGGAAACTCCACAACTTGAGACTCCGCAACTTGAAACTTCACATCTAGAAACTCCGCTATTAAAAACTCCGCAACTAGAAACTCCGCAACTAGAATCTTCACAACTTAAAACTCCACAACTAGATACTCAACAACTGGAAACTCCACAACCAGATACTTCACAACTGGAAACTCCACAACTAGATACTCCACAACTGGAAACTCCACAACTAGAGACTCCACAACTCGAAACTCCACAACTAGAAACTCCACAACTAAAAACTCCACAACCAGAGACTCCACAGCTTCACAACTAGAAACTCCACAACTTGAAACTCCACAACTAGATACTCTGCAACTAGAAACTCCACAACTAGAGACTCCACAACTTGAAACTCCACAACTTGAAACTCCACAACTTGAGACTCCACAACTAGAAACTCCACAACTTGAAACTCCGCAGCTCTAGACTCCGCAACTAGAAACTCCACAACTAGGGACTCCGCAACTAGAAACTCCACAACTAGAAACTCCACAACTGGAAACTCCACTACTAGATACTCCACAACTGGAAACTCGGCAACTAGAAACTCCACAACTAGAGACTCCACAACTTGAAACTCCACAACTAGAGACTCTGCAACTAGAAACTCCACAACTCGAAACTACACAACTGGAAACTCCACAACTAGAAACTCCACAGCTTGAGACTCCGCAACTTGAAACTCCACAACTTGAAACTTCGCAACTAGAAACTCCGCAACTAGGGACTCCACAACTAGAAACTCCACAACTAGAAACTCCACAACTCGAAACTCCACTACTAGATACTCCACAACTGGAAACTCGACAACTAGAAACTCCACATCTAGAGACTCCACAATTTGAAACTCCACAACTAGAGACTCTGCAACTAGAAACTCAACAACTAGATACTCCACAACTGAACAACTAGAAACTCCACAACTGGAAAATCCACAACTAGATACTCCACAACTAGAAAATCTACAACTAGAAACTCCACAACTATAGACTCCACAACTTGAAACTCCACAAGTTTAAACTCCACAACTTGAGACTCCACAAGTAGAAACTCTACAACTAGAAACTCCACAACTGGAAACTCCCCAACTAGAAACTCCGCAACAGGAGACTCTAACACTAGAAACTCCACAACTAGAAACTTCAAAACTAGAAACTCCACAACTAGAAACTTCACAACTAGAAACTCCGCAACTAGAGACTCCACAACTAGAAACTCCACAACTTGAAACTCCACAACTAGAAACTCCACAACCAGAAACTCCACAACTAGAAACTCCGCAACTAGAAACTCCACAAATAGAGACTCGGCAACTAGAAATTTCATATCTAGAAACTCCACAACGAGAAACTGTAAAACTAGACTTCACAACTAGAAACTCAACAACTAGAAACTCCACAACTAAAAACTCCAACCCTTGAGACTCCGCAACTTGAAACTCCACAACAATTAACTCCGCTATTAAAACTCCGCAACTAGAAACTCCGCAACTAGAAACTCCACAACTTGAAACTCCACAACTAGATACTCCACAACTGGAAACTCCACAACTAGATACTTCACAAATGGAAACTCCACAACTAGATACTCCACAACTGGAAACTCCACAACTAGAAAATCCACAACTAGAGACTCCACAACTCGAAACTCCACAACTCGAAACTCCACAACTAGAAACTCCACAACTGGAAACTCCACAACTAGATACTCCGCAACTAGAAACTCCACAACTAGAGACTCCACAACTTGAAACTCCACAACTAGAAACTCCACAACTAGAAACTCTGCAACTAGAGACTCCACAACTAGAAACTCCACAACTAGAAACTCCTCAACTAGAAACTCCACAACTAGAAACTCCACAACTAGAAACTCCACAACTAGAAACTCCACAACTAGAGATTCCGCAACTAGAAACTCCACAACCAGAGACTCCGCAACTAGAAACTCCGCAGCTAGAAACTCCACAAATAGAAACTCCGCAAATAGAAACTCCGCAGCTAGAAACTCCCCAACTAGAAACTCCGCAACTAGAAACTCCGCAACAGGAGACTCTACAACTAGAAACTCCACGACTAGAAACTCCAAAACTAGAAACTTCAACACTCGAAACTCCACAACTGGAAACTCCACAACTAGACACTCCACAACTAAAAACTCTTCAACTTGAAACTCCTCAACTAGAAACTCCACAACCAGAAACTTCACAACTAGAAACTCCGCAACTAGAAACTCCGCAACTAGAGACTCCTAAACTAGAAACTCCACAACTAGAAACTCCACAACTACAAACTCCACAAATACAGATTCGGCAACTAGAAATTCCATATCTAGAAACTCGACAGCTAGAAACTGCAAAACTAGAGACTTTACAACCAGAAACTCAACAACTAGAAACTCCACAACTAAAAACTCCACAACTGGAAACTCCACAACTTGAGACTCCGCAACTTGAAACTTCACAACTAGAAACTCCGCTATTAAAAACTCCGCAACTAGAAACTCCACAACTTAAAACTCCACAACTAGATACTCCACAACTGGAAACTCCACAACTAGATACTTCACAACTGGAAACTTCACAACTAGATACTCCACAACTAAAACCCCACAACTTGAAACTCCACAACTAGAGACTCCACAAGTCGAAACTCCACAACTAGAAACTCCACAACTAGAAACTCCACAACTAGAGACTCCACAACTTGAAACTCCACAACTTTAAACTCCATAGCTTAAGACTCCACAACTGGAAACTCCACAACTTGAAACTCCACAGCTTGAGACTCCGCAACTAGAAACTCCACAACTAGGGACTCCTCAACTGGAAACTCCACTACTAGATACTCCACAACTGAAAACTCGGCAACTAGAAACTCCACAACTAGAGACTTCACAACTTGAAACTCCACAACTAGAGACTCTGCAACTAGAAACTCCACAACTCGAAACTCTACAACTGGAAACTCCACAACGAGACACTCGAACACAAAAAAATCTTCAACTAGAAACTCCTAAACTAGAGACTCCACAACTACAGAATCTAGAACTAGAGACTTCAAACTAGAAACTCAACAACTAGAAACTCCACAACTAAAAACTCAACAACTAGAAACTCCCCAGCTTGAGACTCCGCAACTTGAAACTCCACAACTAGAAACTCCGCAACTTGAAACTCCACAACTAGAAACTCCACAACTAGAAACTCCACAACTAGAAACTTCACAACTCGAAACTCCACTACTAGATACTCCACAACTGAAAACTTGACAACTAGAAACTTCACATCTAGAGACTCCACAACTTGAAACTCCACAACTAGAGACTCTGCAACAAGAAACTCAACAACTAGAGACTCCTCAACTCAACAACTAAAAACTCCACAACTGGAAAATCCACAACTAGATACTCCACAACTAGAAAATCTACAACTAGAAACTCCACAACTATAGACTCCACAACTTGAAACTCCACAAGTTTAAACTCCACAACTTGAGACTCCACAACTAGAAACTCCACAACTGGAAACTCCCCAACTAGAAACTCCGCAACTAGAAACTCCGCAACAGGAGACTCTACAACTAGAAACTCCACAACTAGAAACTCGAAAACTAGAAACTCCACAACTACAAACTTCACAACTAGAAACTCCGCAACTAGAGACTCCACAACTAGAAACTTCACAACTTGAAACTCCTCAAATAGAAACTCCACAACCAGAAACTCCACAACTAGAAACTCCGCAACTAGAAACTCCGCAACTAGAGACTCCACAACTATAAACTCCACAACTAGAAACTCCACAACTTCAAACTCCAATTAAACAGACTCGGCAACTAGAAATTCCATATCTAGAAACTCCACAACTAGAAACTGCAAAACTAGAGACTTCACAACTAGAAACTCAACAACTAGAAACTCCACAACTAAAAACTCCACAACTGGAAACTCCACAACTTGAGACTCCGCAACTTGAAACTTCACAACTAGAAACTCCACTATTAAAAACTCCGCAACTAGAAACTCCGCAACTAAAAACTCCACAACTTAAAACTCCACAACTAGATACTCCACAACTGGAAACTCCACAACTAGATACTTCACAACTGGAAACTCCACAACTAGATACTCCACAACTGGAAACTCCACAACTAGAAACTCCACAACTAGAGACTCCACAACTCGAAACTCCACAACTAGAAACTCCACAACCAGAAACTCCGCAACTCCACAACTAGAAACTCCACAACTGGAAACTCCACAACTAGATACTCTGCAACTAGAAACTCCACAACTAGAGACTCCACAACTTGAAACTCCACAACTCTAAGCTCCACAACTTGAGACTCCACAACTAGAAACTCCGAAACTTGAAACTCCGCAGCTTGAGACTCCGCAACTAGAAATTCCACAACTAGGGACTCCGCAACTAGAAACTCCACAGCTAGAAACTCCACAACATTAAACTCCACTACTAGATACTCCACAACTTGAAACTCCACAACTAGAAACTCTGCAACTAGAAACTCCACAACTCGAAACTCCACAACTGGAATTCCACAACTAGACACTCCACAACAAAAAACTCTTCAACTAGAAACTCCTAAACTAGAGGCTCCACAACTAGAGAATCTACAACTAGAGACTTCAAACTAGAAACTCAACAACTAGAAACTCCACAACTAAAAACTCAACAACTAGAAGCTCCACAGCTTGAGACTCCGCAACTTGAAACTCCACAACTAGAAACTCCGCAACTAGAAACTCCACAACTAGGGACTCCACAACTAGAAACTCCACAACTAGAAACTCCACAACTCGAAACTCCACTACTAGATACTCCACAACTGGAAACTCGACAACTAGAAACTCCACATCTAGAGACTCCACAACTTGAAACTCCACAACTAGAGACTCCACAACTTGAAACTCCACAAGTTTAAACTCCACAACTTGAGACTCCACAACTAGAAACTCCACAACTAGAAACTCCACAACTGGAAACTCCCCAACTAGAAACTCCGCAACTAGAAACTCCGCAACAGGAGACTCTACAACTAGAAACTCCACAACTAGAAACTCAAAAACTAGAAACTCCACAACTAGAAACTTCACAACTAGAAACTCCGCAACTAGAGACTCCACAACTAGAAACTTCACAACTTGAAACTCCTCAAATAGAAACTCCACAACCAGAAACTCCACAACTAGAAACTCCGCAACTAGAAACTCCGCAACTAGAGACTCCACAACTAGAAACTCCACAACTAGAAACTCCACAACTTCAAACTCCATTAAAACAAACTCGGCAACTAGAAATTCCATATCTAGAAACTCCACAACTAGAAACTGCAAAACTAGAGACTTCACAACTAGAAACTCAACAACTAGAAACTCCACAACTAAAAACTCCACAACTGGAAACTCCACAACTTGGGACTCCGCAACTTGAAACTTCACAACTAGAAACTCCGCTATTAAAAACTCCGCAACTAGAAACTCCGCAACTAAAAACTCCACAACTTAAAACTCCACAACTAGATACTCCACAACTGGAAACTCCACAACTAGATACTTCACAACTGGAAACTCCACAACTAGAAACTCCACAACTAGAGACTCCACAACTCGAAACTCCACAACTAGAAACTCCACAACTAGAAACTCCACAACCAGAAACTCCGCAACTCCACAACTAGAAACTCCACAACTGGAAACTCCATAACTAGATACTCTGCAACTAGAAACTCCACAACTAGAGACTCCACAACTTGAAACTCCACAACTTTAAGCTCCACAACTTGAGACTGCACAACTAGAAACTCCGCAACTTGAAACTCCGCAGCTTGAGACTCCGCAACTGGAAATTCCACAACTACGGACTCCGCCACTAGAAACTCCACAGCTAGAAACTCCACAACTGGAAACTCCACTACTAGATACTCCACAACTGGAAACTCGGCAACTAGAAACTCTACGACTAGAGACTCCACAACTTGAAACTCCACAACTAGAGACTCTGCAACTAGAAACTCCACAAATCGAAACTCCACAACTGGAAACTCCACAACTAGAAACTCAACAGCTTGAGACTCCGCAACTTGAAACTCCACAACTTGAAACTTCGCAACTAGAAACTCCGCAACTAGGGAATCCACAACTCGAAACTCCACAACTCGAAACTCCACTACTAGATACTCCACAACTGGAAACTCGACAACTAGAAACTCCACATCTAGAGACTCCACAATTTGAAACTCCACAACTAGAGACTCTGCAACTAGAAACTCAACAACTAGATACTCCACAACTGAACAACTAGAAACTCCACAACTGGAAAATCCACAACTAGATACTCCACAACTAGAAAATCTACAACTAGAAACTCCACAACTATAGACTCCACAACTTGAAACTCCACAAGTTTAAACTCCACAACTTGAGACTCCACAAGTAGAAACTCCACAACTAGAAACTCCACAGCTGGAAACTCCCCAACTAGAAACTCCGCAACTAGAAACTCCGCAACAGGAGACTCTAACACTAGAAACTCCACAACTAGAAACTTCAAAACTAGAAACTCCACAACTAGAAACTTCACAACTAGAAACTCCGCAACTAGAGACTCCACAACTAGAAACTCCACAACTTGAAACTCCACAACTAGAAACTCCACAACCAGAAACTCCACAACTAGAAACTCCACAACTAGAAACTCCACAAATAGAGACTCGGCAACTAGAAATTTCATATCTAGAAACTCCACAACGAGAAACTGTAAAACTAGACTTCACAACTAGAAACTCAACAACTAGAAACTCCACAACTAAAAACTCCACAACTGGAAACTCCACAACTTGAGACTCCGCAACTTGAAACTCCACAACAATAAACTCCGCTATTAAAAACTCCGCAACTAGAAACTCCGCAACTAGAAACTCCACAACTTGAAACTCCACAACTAGATACTCCACAACTGGAAACTCCACAACTAGATACTTCACAAATGGAAACTCCACAACTAGATACTCCACAACTGGAAACTCCACAACTAGAAACTCCACAACTAGAGACTCCACAACTCGAAACTCCACAACTAGAAACTCCACAACTAAAAACTCCACAACTGGAAACTCCACAACTAGATACTCCGCAACTAGAAACTCAACAACTAGAAACTCCACAACTAAAAACTCCACAACTGGAAACTCCGCAACTTGAAACTTCACATCTAGAAACTCTGCAACTAGAAACTCCGCAACTAGAAACTCCGCAACTAGAATCTTCACAACTTAAAACTCCACAACTAGATACTCAACAACTGGAAACTCCACAACCAGATACTTCACAACTGGAAACTCCACAACTAGATACTCCACAACTGGAAACTCCACAACTAGAGACTCCACAACTCGAAACTCCACAACTAGAAACTCCACAACTAAAAACTCCACAACCAGAGACTCCACAGCTTCACAACTAGAAACTCCACAACTTGAAACTCCACAACTAGATACTCTGCAACTAGAAACTCCACAACTAGAGACTCCACAACTTGAAACTCCACAACTTGAAACTCCACAACTTGAGACTCCACAACTAGAAACTCCACAACTTGAAACTCCGCAGCTCTAGACTCCGCAACTAGAAACTCCACAACTAGGGACTCTGCAACTAGAAACTCCACAACTAGAAACTCCACAACTGGAAACTCCACTACTAGATACTCCACAACTGGAAACTCGGCAACTAGAAACTCTACGACTAGAGACTCCACAACTTGAAACTCCACAACTAGAGACTCTGCAACTAGAAACTCCACAACTCGAAACTCCACAACTGGAAACTCCACAACTAGAAACTCAACAGCTTGAGACTCCGCAACTTGAAACTCCACAACTTGAAACTTCGCAACTAGAAACTCCGCAACTAGGGAATCCACAACTAGAAACTCCCCAACTCGAAACTCCACAACTCGAAACTCCACTACTAGATACTCCACAACTGGAAACTCGACAACTAGAAACTCCACATCTAGAGACTCCACAATTTGAAACTCCACAACTAGAGACTCTGCAACTAGAAACTCAACAACTAGATACTCCACAACTGAACCACTAGAAACTCCACAACTGGAAAATCCACAACTAGATACTCCACAACTAGAAAATCTACAACTAGAAACTCCACAACTATAGACTCCACAACTTGAAACTCCACAAGTTTAAACTCCACAACTTGAGACTCCACAAGTAGAAACTCCACAACTAGAAACTCCACAGCTGGAAACTCCCCAACTAGAAACTCCGCAACTAGAAACTCCGCAACAGGAGACTCTAACACTAGAAACTCCACAACCAGAAACTTCAAAACTAGAAACTCAACAACTAGAAACTCCGCAACTAGAGACTCCACAACTAGAAACTTCACAACTTGAAACTCCTCAAATAGAAACTCCACAACCAGAAACTCCACAACTAGAAACTCCGCAACTAGAAACTCCGCAACTAGAGACTCCACAACTATAAACTCCACAACTAGAAACTCCACAACTTCAAACTCCAATTAAACAGACTCGGCAACTAGAAATTCCATATCTAGAAACTCCACAACTAGAAACTGCAAAACTAGAGACTTCACAACTAGAAACTCAACAACTAGAAACTCCACAACTAAAAACTCCACAACTGGAAACTCCACAACTTGAGACTCCGCAACTTGAAACTTCACAACTAGAAACTCCACTATTAAAAACTCCGCAACTAGAAACTCCGCAACTAAAAACTCCACAACTTAAAACTCCACAACTAGATACTCCACAACTGGAAACTCCACAACTAGATACTTCACAACTGGAAACTCCACAACTAGATACTCCACAACTGGAAACTCCACAACTAGAAACTCCACAACTAGAGACTCCACAACTCGAAACTCCACAACTAGAAACTCCACAACCAGAAACTCCGCAACTCCACAACTAGAAACTCCACAACTGGAAACTCCACAACTAGATACTCTGCAACTAGAAACTCCACAACTAGAGACTCCACAACTTGAAACTCCACAACTCTAAGCTCCACAACTTGAGACTCCACAACTAGAAACTCCGAAACTTGAAACTCCGCAGCTTGAGACTCCGCAACTAGAAATTCCACAACTAGGGATTCCGCAACTAGAAACTCCACAGCTAGAAACTCCACAACATTAAACTCCACTACTAGATACTCCACAACTTGAAACTCCACAACTAGAAACTCTGCAACTAGAAACTCCACAACTCGAAACTCCACAACTGGAATTCCACAACTAGACACTCCACAACAAAAAACTCTTCAACTAGAAACTCCTAAACTAGAGGCTCCACAACTAGAGAATCTACAACTAGAGACTTCAAACTAGAAACTCAACAACTAGAAACTCCACAACTAAAAACTCAACAACTAGAAGCTCCACAGCTTGAGACTCCGCAACTTGAAACTCCACAACTAGAAACTCCGCAACTAGAAACTCCACAACTAGGGACTCCACAACTAGAAACTCCACAACTAGAAACTCCACAACTCGAAACTCCACTACTAGATACTCCACAACTGGAAACTCGACAACTAGAAACTCCACATCTAGAGACTCCACAACTTGAAACTCCACAACTAGAGACTCCACAACTTGAAACTCCACAAGTTTAAACTCCACAACTTGAGACTCCACAACTAGAAACTCCACAACTAGAAACTCCACAACTGGAAACTCCCCAACTAGAAACTCCGCAACTAGAAACTCCGCAACAGGAGACTCTACAACTAGAAACTCCACAACTAGAAACTCAAAAACTAGAAACTCCACAACTAGAAACTTCACAACTAGAAACTCCGCAACTAGAGACTCCACAACTAGAAACTTCACAACTTGAAACTCCTCAAATAGAAACTCCACAACCAGAAACTCCACAACTAGAAACTCCGCAACTAGAAACTCCGCAACTAGAGACTCCACAACTAGAAACTCCACAACTAGAAACTCCACAACTTCAAACTCCATTAAAACAAACTCGGCAACTAGAAATTCCATATCTAGAAACTCCACAACTAGAAACTGCAAAACTAGAGACTTCACAACTAGAAACTCAACAACTAGAAACTCCACAACTAAAAACTCCACAACTGGAAACTCCACAACTTGGGACTCCGCAACTTGAAACTTCACAACTAGAAACTCCGCTATTAAAAACTCCGCAACTAGAAACTCCGCAACTAAAAACTCCACAACTTAAAACTCCACAACTAGATACTCCACAACTGGAAACTCCACAACTAGATACTTCACAACTGGAAACTCCACAACTAGAAACTCCACAACTAGAGACTCCACAACTCGAAACTCCACAACTAGAAACTCCACAACTAGAAACTCCACAACCAGAAACTCCGCAACTCCACAACTAGAAACTCCACAACTGGAAACTCCATAACTAGATACTCTGCAACTAGAAACTCCACAACTAGAGACTCCACAACTTGAAACTCCACAACTTTAAGCTCCACAACTTGAGACTGCACAACTAGAAACTCCGCAACTTGAAACTCCGCAGCTTGAGACTCCGCAACTGGAAATTCCACAACTACGGACTCCGCCACTAGAAACTCCACAGCTAGAAACTCCACAACTGGAAACTCCACTACTAGATACTCCACAACTGGAAACTCGGCAACTAGAAACTCTACGACTAGAGACTCCACAACTTGAAACTCCACAACTAGAGACTCTGCAACTAGAAACTCCACAAATCGAAACTCCACAACTGGAAACTCCACAACTAGAAACTCAACAGCTTGAGACTCCGCAACTTGAAACTCCACAACTTGAAACTTCGCAACTAGAAACTCCGCAACTAGGGAATCCACAACTCGAAACTCCACAACTCGAAACTCCACTACTAGATACTCCACAACTGGAAACTCGACAACTAGAAACTCCACATCTAGAGACTCCACAATTTGAAACTCCACAACTAGAGACTCTGCAACTAGAAACTCAACAACTAGATACTCCACAACTGAACAACTAGAAACTCCACAACTGGAAAATCCACAACTAGATACTCCACAACTAGAAAATCTACAACTAGAAACTCCACAACTATAGACTCCACAACTTGAAACTCCACAAGTTTAAACTCCACAACTTGAGACTCCACAAGTAGAAACTCCACAACTAGAAACTCCACAGCTGGAAACTCCCCAACTAGAAACTCCGCAACTAGAAACTCCGCAACAGGAGACTCTAACACTAGAAACTCCACAACTAGAAACTTCAAAACTAGAAACTCCACAACTAGAAACTTCACAACTAGAAACTCCGCAACTAGAGACTCCACAACTAGAAACTCCACAACTTGAAACTCCACAACTAGAAACTCCACAACCAGAAACTCCACAACTAGAAACTCCACAACTAGAAACTCCACAAATAGAGACTCGGCAACTAGAAATTTCATATCTAGAAACTCCACAACGAGAAACTGTAAAACTAGACTTCACAACTAGAAACTCAACAACTAGAAACTCCACAACTAAAAACTCCACAACTGGAAACTCCACAACTTGAGACTCCGCAACTTGAAACTCCACAACAATAAACTCCGCTATTAAAAACTCCGCAACTAGAAACTCCGCAACTAGAAACTCCACAACTTGAAACTCCACAACTAGATACTCCACAACTGGAAACTCCACAACTAGATACTTCACAAATGGAAACTCCACAACTAGATACTCCACAACTGGAAACTCCACAACTAGAAACTCCACAACTAGAGACTCCACAACTCGAAACTCCACAACTAGAAACTCCACAACTAAAAACTCCACAACTGGAAACTCCACAACTAGATACTCCGCAACTAGAAACTCAACAACTAGAAACTCCACAACTAAAAACTCCACAACTGGAAACTCCGCAACTTGAAACTTCACATCTAGAAACTCTGCAACTAGAAACTCCGCAACTAGAAACTCCGCAACTAGAATCTTCACAACTTAAAACTCCACAACTAGATACTCAACAACTGGAAACTCCACAACCAGATACTTCACAACTGGAAACTCCACAACTAGATACTCCACAACTGGAAACTCCACAACTAGAGACTCCACAACTCGAAACTCCACAACTAGAAACTCCACAACTAAAAACTCCACAACCAGAGACTCCACAGCTTCACAACTAGAAACTCCACAACTTGAAACTCCACAACTAGATACTCTGCAACTAGAAACTCCACAACTAGAGACTCCACAACTTGAAACTCCACAACTTGAAACTCCACAACTTGAGACTCCACAACTAGAAACTCCACAACTTGAAACTCCGCAGCTCTAGACTCCGCAACTAGAAACTCCACAACTAGGGACTCTGCAACTAGAAACTCCACAACTAGAAACTCCACAACTGGAAACTCCACTACTAGATACTCCACAACTGGAAACTCGGCAACTAGAAACTCTACGACTAGAGACTCCACAACTTGAAACTCCACAACTAGAGACTCTGCAACTAGAAACTCCACAACTCGAAACTCCACAACTGGAAACTCCACAACTAGAAACTCAACAGCTTGAGACTCCGCAACTTGAAACTCCACAACTTGAAACTTCGCAACTAGAAACTCCGCAACTAGGGAATCCACAACTAGAAACTCCCCAACTCGAAACTCCACAACTCGAAACTCCACTACTAGATACTCCACAACTGGAAACTCGACAACTAGAAACTCCACATCTAGAGACTCCACAATTTGAAACTCCACAACTAGAGACTCTGCAACTAGAAACTCAACAACTAGATACTCCACAACTGAACCACTAGAAACTCCACAACTGGAAAATCCACAACTAGATACTCCACAACTAGAAAATCTACAACTAGAAACTCCACAACTATAGACTCCACAACTTGAAACTCCACAAGTTTAAACTCCACAACTTGAGACTCCACAAGTAGAAACTCCACAACTAGAAACTCCACAGCTGGAAACTCCCCAACTAGAAACTCCGCAACTAGAAACTCCGCAACAGGAGACTCTAACACTAGAAACTCCACAACCAGAAACTTCAAAACTAGAAACTCAACAACTAGAAACTTCACAACTAGAAACTCCGCAACTAGAGACTCCACAACTAGAAACTCCACAACTTGAAACTCCACAACTAGAAACTCCACAACCAGAAACTCCACAACTAGAAACTCCACAACTAGAAACTCCACAAATAGAGACTCGGCAACTAGAAATTTCATATCTAGAAACTCCACAACGAGAAACTGTAAAACTAGACTTCACAACTAGAAACTCAACAACTAGAAACTCCACAACTAAAAACTCCACAACTGGAAACTCCACAACTTGAGACTCCGCAACTTGAAACTCCACAACAATAAACTCCGCTATTAAAAACTCCGCAACTAGAAACTCCGCAACTAGAAACTCCACAACTTGAAACTCCACAACTAGATACTCCACAACTGGAAACTCCACAACTAGATACTTCACAAATGGAAACTCCACAACTAGATACTCCACAACTGGAAACTCCACAACTAGAAACTCCACAACTAGAGACTCCACAACTCGAAACTCCACAACTAGAAACTCCACAACTAAAAACTCCACAACTGGAAACTCCACAACTAGATACTCCGCAACTAGAAACTCAACAACTAGAAACTCCACAACTAAAAACTCCACAACTGGAAACTCCGCAACTTGAAACTTCACATCTAGAAACTCTGCAACTAGAAACTCCGCAACTAGAAACTCCGCAACTAGAATCTTCACAACTTAAAACTCCACAACTAGATACTCAACAACTGGAAACTCCACAACCAGATACTTCACAACTGGAAACTCCACAACTAGATACTCCACAACTGGAAACTCCACAACTAGAGACTCCACAACTCGAAACTCCACAACTAGAAACTCCACAACTAAAAACTCCACAACCAGAGACTCCACAGCTTCACAACTAGAAACTCCACAACTTGAAACTCCACAACTAGATACTCTGCAACTAGAAACTCCACAACTAGAGACTCCACAACTTGAAACTCCACAACTTGAAACTCCACAACTTGAGACTCCACAACTAGAAACTCCACAACTTGAAACTCCGCAGCTCTAGACTCCGCAACTAGAAACTCCACAACTAGGGACTCCGCAACTAGAAACTCCACAACTAGAAACTCCACAACTGGAAACTCCACTACTAGATACTCCACAACTGGAAACTCGGCAACTAGAAACTCCACAACTAGAGACTCCACAACTTGAAACTCCGCAACTAGAGACTCTGCAACTAGAAACTCCACAACTCGAAACTACACAACTTTAAACTCCACAACTAGAAACTCCACAGCTTGAGACTCCGCAACTTGAAACTCCACAACTTGAAACTTCGCAACTAGAAACTCCACAACTAGAAACTCCACAGCTAGAGACTCTGCAACTAGAAACTCAACAACTAGATACTCCACAACTGAACAACTAGAAACTCGACAACTGGAAAATCCACAACTAGATACTCCACAACTAGAAAATCTACAACTAGAAACTCCACAACTATAGACTCCACAACTTGAAACTCCACAAGTTTAAACTCCACAACTTGAGACTCCACAAGTAGAAACTCTACAACTAGAAACTCCACAACTGGAAACTCCCCAACTAGAAACTCCGCAACAGGAGACTCTAACACTAGAAACTCCACAACTAGAAACTTCAAAACTAGAAACTCCACAACTAGAAACTTCACAACTAGAAACTCCGCAACTAGAGACTCCACAACTAGAAACTCCACAACTTGAAACTCCACAACTAGAAACTCCACAACCAGAAACTCCACAACTAGAAACTCCGCAACTAGAAACTCCACAAATAGAGACTCGGCAACTAGAAATTTCATATCTAGAAACTCCACAACGAGAAACTGGAAAACTAGACTTCACAACTAGAAACTCTGCAACTAGAAACTCCGCAACTAGAAACTCCGCAACTAAAATCTTCACAACTTAAAACTCCACAACTAGATACTCAACAACTGGAAACTCCACAACCAGATACTTCACAACTGGAAACTCCACAACTAGATACTCCACAACTGGAAACTCCACAACTAGAGACTCCACAACTCGAAACTCCACAACTAGAAACTCCACAACTAAAAACTCCACAACCAGAGACTCCACAGCTTCACAACTAGAAACTCCACAACTTGAAACTCCACAACTAGATACTCTGCAACTAGAAACTCCACAACTAGAGACTCCACAACTTGAAACTCCACAACTTGAAACTCCACAACTTGAGACTCCACAACTAGAAACTCCACAACTTGAAACTCCGCAGCTCTAGACTCCGCAACTAGAAACTCCACAACTAGGGACTCCGCAACTAGAAACTCCACAACTAGAAACTCCACAACTGGAAACTCCACTACTAGATACTCCACAACTGGAAACTCGGCAACTAGAAACTCTACGACTAGAGACTCCACAACTTGAAACTCCACAACTAGAGACTCTGCAACTAGAAACTCCACAACTCGAAACTCCACAACTGGAAACTCCACAACTAGAAACTCAACAGCTTGAGACTCCGCAACTTGAAACTCCACAACTTGAAGTTTCGCAACTAGAAACTCCGCAACTAGGGAATCCACAACTAGAAACTCCACAACTCGAAACTCCACAACTCGAAACTCCACTACTAGATACTCCACAACTGGAAACTCGACAACTAGAAACTCCACATCTAGAGACTCCACAATTTGAAACTCCACAACTAGAGACTCTGCAACTAGAAACTCAACAACTAGATACTCCACAACTGAACAACTAGAAACTCCACAACTGGAAAATCCACAACTAGATACTCCACAACTAGAAAATCTACAACTAGAAACTCCACAACTATAGACTCCACAACTTGAAACTCCACAAGTTTAAACTCCACAACTTGAGACTCCACAAGTAGAAACTCCACAACTAGAAACTCCACAGCTGGAAACTCCCCAACTAGAAACTCCGCAACTAGAAACTCCGCAACAGGAGACTCTAACACTAGAAACTCCACAACCAGAAACTTCAAAACTAGAAACTCCACAACTAGAAACTTCACAACTAGAAACTCCGCAACTAGAGACTCCACAACTAGAAACTCCACAACTTGAAACTCCACAACTAGAAACTCCACAACCAGAAACTCCACAACTAGAAACTCCACAACTAGAAACTCCACAAATAGAGACTCGGCAACTAGAAATTTCATATCTAGAAACTCCACAACGAGAAACTGTAAAACTAGACTTCACAACTAGAAACTCAACAACTAGAAACTCCACAACTAAAAACTCCACAACTGGAAACTCCACAACTTGAGACTCCGCAACTTGAAACTCCACAACAATAAACTCCGCTATTAAAAACTCCGCAACTAGAAACTCCGCAACTAGAAACTCCACAACTTGAAACTCCACAACTAGATACTCCACAACTGGAAACTCCACAACTAGATACTTCACAAATGGAAACTCCACAACTAGATACTCCACAACTGGAAACTCCACAACTAGAAACTCCACAACTAGAGACTCCACAACTCGAAACTCCACAACTAGAAACTCCACAACTAAAAACTCCACAACTGGAAACTCCACAACTAGATACTCCGCAACTAGAAACTCAACAACTAGAAACTCCACAACTAAAAACTCCACAACTGGAAACTCCGCAACTTAAAACTTCACATCTAGAAACTCTGCAACTAGAAACTCCGCAACTAGAAACTCCGCAACTAGAATCTTCACAACTTAAAACTCCACAACTAGATACTCAACAACTGGAAACTCCACAACCAGATACTTCACAACTGGAAACTCCACAACTAGATACTCCACAACTGGAAACTCCACAACTAGAGACTCCACAACTCGAAACTCCACAACTAGAAACTCCACAACTAAAAACTCCACAACCAGAGACTCCACAGCTTCACAACTAGAAACTCCACAACTTGAAACTCCACAACTAGATACTCTGCAACTAGAAACTCCACAACTAGAGACTCCACAACTTGAAACTCCACAACTTGAAACTCCACAACTTGAGACTCCACAACTAGAAACTCCACAACTTGAAACTCCGCAGCTCTAGACTCCGCAACTAGAAACTCCACAACTAGGGACTCCGCAACTAGAAACTCCACAACTAGAAACTCCACAACTGGAAACTCCACTACTAGATACTCCACAACTGGAAACTCGGCAACTAGAAACTCCACAACTAGAGACTCCACAACTTGAAACTCCGCAACTAGAGACTCTGCAACTAGAAACTCCACAACTCGAAACTACACAACTTTAAACTCCACAACTAGAAACTCCACAGCTTGAGACTCCGCAACTTGAAACTCCACAACTTGAAACTTCGCAACTAGAAACTCCACAACTAGAAACTCCACAGCTAGAGACTCTGCAACTAGAAACTCAACAACTAGATACTCCAACACTGAACAACTAGAAACTCCACAACTGGAAAATCCACAACTAGATACTCCACAACTAGAAAATCTACAACTAGAAACTCCACAACTATAGACTCCACAACTTGAAACTCCACAAGTTTAAACTCCACAACTTGAGACTCCACAAGTAGAAACTCTACAACTAGAAACTCCACAACTGGAAACTCCCCAACAAAAACTCCGCAACAGGAGACTCTAACACTAGAAACTCCACAACTAGAAACTTCAAAACTAGAAACTCCACAACTAGAAACTTCACAACTAGAAACTCCGCAACTAGAGACTCCACAACTAGAAACTCCACAACTTGAAACTCCACAACTAGAAACTCCACAACCAGAAACTCCACAACTAGAAACTCCGCAACTAGAAACTCCACAAATAGAGACTCGGCAACTAGAAATTTCATATCTAGAAACTCCACAACGAGAAACTGGAAAACTAGACTTCACAACTAGAAACTCAACAACTAGAAACTCCACAACTAAAAACTCCAACCCTTGAGACTCCGCAACTTGAAACTCCACAACAATAAACTCCGCTATTAAAACTCCGCAACTAGAAACTCCGCAACTAGAAACTCCACAACTTGAAACTCCACAACTAGATACTCCACAACTGGAAACTCCACAACTAGATACTTCACAAATGGAAACTCCACAACTAGATACTCCACAACTGGAAACTTCACAACTAGAAAATCCACAACTAGAGACTCCACAACTCGAAACTCCACAACTCGAAACTCCACAACTAGAAACTCCACAACTAGATACTCCGCAACTAGAAACTCCACAACTAGAGACTCCACAACTTGAAACTCCACAACTAGAAACTCCACAACTAGAAACTCTGCAACTAGAGACTCCACAACTAGAAACTCCACAACTAGAAACTCCTCAACTAGAAACTCCACAAATAGAGACTCGGCAACTAGAAATTTCATACCTAGAAACTCCACAACGAGAAACTGTAAAACTAGACTTCACAACTAGAAACTCAACAACTAGAAACTCCACAACTAAAAACTCCACAACTGGAAACTCCACAACTTGAGACTCTGCAACTTGAAACTCCACAACAATAAACTCCGCTATTAAAAACTCCGCAACTAGAAACTCCGCAACTAGAAACTCCACAACTTGAAACTCCACAACTAGATACTCCACAACTGGAAACTCCACAACTAGATACTTCACAAATGGAAACTCCACAACTAGATACTCCACAACTGGAAACTCCACAACTAGAAACTCCACAACTAGAGACTCCACAACTCGAAACTCCACAACTAGAAACTCCACAACTAAAAACTCCACAACTGGAAACTCCACAACTAGATACTCCGCAACTAGAAACTCAACAACTAGAAACTCCACAACTAAAAACTCCACAACTGGAAACTCCGCAACTTGAAACTTCACATCTAGAAACTCTGCAACTAGAAACTCCGCAACTAGAAACTCCGCAACTAGAATCTTCACAACTTAAAACTCCACAACTAGATACTCAACAACTGGAAACTCCACAACCAGATACTTCACAACTGGAAACTCCACAACTAGATACTCCACAACTGGAAACTCCACAACTAGAGACTCCACAACTCGAAACTCCACAACTAGAAACTCCACAACTAAAAACTCCACAACCAGAGACTCCACAGCTTCACAACTAGAAACTCCACAACTTGAAACTCCACAACTAGATACTCTGCAACTAGAAACTCCACAACTAGAGACTCCACAACTTGAAACTCCACAACTTGAAACTCCACAACTTGAGACTCCACAACTAGAAACTCCACAACTTGAAACTCCGCAGCTCTAGACTCCGCAACTAGAAACTCCACAACTAGGGACTCCGCAACTAGAAACTCCACAACTAGAAACTCCACAACTGGAAACTCCACTACTAGATACTCCACAACTGGAAACTCGGCAACTAGAAACTCTACGACTAGAGACTCCACAACTTGAAACTCCACAACTAGAGACTCTGCAACTAGAAACTCCACAACTCGAAACTCCACAACTGGAAACTCCACAACTAGAAACTCAACAGCTTGAGACTCCGCAACTTGAAACTCCACAACTTGAAACTTCGCAACTAGAAACTCCGCAACTAGGGAATCCACAACTAGAAACTCCACAACTCGAAACTCCACAACTCGAAACTCCACTACTAGATACTCCACAACTGTAAACTCGACAACTAGAAACTCCACATCTAGAGACTCCACAATTTGAAACTCCACAACTAGAGACTCTGCAACTAGAAACTCAACAACTAGATACTCCACAACTGAACAACTAGAAACTCCACAACTGGAAAATCCACAACTAGATACTCCACAACTAGAAAATCTACAACTAGAAACTCCACAACTAGATACTCCGCAACTAGAAACTCAACAACTAGAAACTCCACAACTAAAAACTCCACAACTGGAAACTCCGCAACTTGAAACTTCACATCTAGAAACTCTGCAACTAGAAACTCCGCAACTAGAAACTCCGCAACTAGAATCTTCACAACTTAAAACTCCACAACTAGATACTCAACAACTGGAAACTCCACAACCAGATACTTCACTACTGGAAACTCCACAACTAGATACTCCACAACTGGAAACTCCACAACTAGAGACTCCACAACTCGAAACTCCACAACTAGAAACTCCACAACTAAAAACTCCACAACCAGAGACTCCACAGCTTCACAACTAGAAACTCCACAACTTGAAACTCCACAACTAGATACTCTGCAACTAGAAACTCCACAACTAGAGACTCCACAACTTGAAACTCCACAACTTGAAACTCCACAACTTGAGACTCCACAACTAGAAACTCCACAACTTGAAACTCCGCAGCTCTAGACTCCGCAACTAGAAACTCCACAACTAGGGACTCCGCAACTAGAAACTCCACAACTAGAAACTCCACAACTGGAAACTCCACTACTAGATACTCCACAACTGGAAACTCGGCAACTAGAAACTCTACGACTAGAGACTCCACAACTTGAAACTCCACAACTAGAGACTCTGCAACTAGAAACTCCACAACTCGAAACTCCACAACTGGAAACTCCACAACTAGAAACTCAACAGGTTGAGACTCCGCAACTTGAAACTCCACAACTTGAAACTTCGCAACTAGAAACTCCGCAACTAGGGAATCCACAACTAGAAACTCCACAACTAGAAACTCCACAACTCGAAACTCCACTACTAGATACTCCACAACTGGAAACTCGACAACTAGAAACTCCACATCTAGAGACTCCACAATTTGAAACTCCACAACTAGAGACTCTGCAACTAGAAACTCAACAACTAGGTACTCCACAACTGAACAACTAGAAACTCCACAACTGGAAAATCCACAACTAGATACTCCACAACTAGAAAATCTACAACTAGAAACTCCACAACTATAGACTCCACAACTTGAAACTCCACAAGTTTAAACTCCACAACTTGAGACTCCACAAGTAGAAACTCCACAACTAGAAACTCCACAGCTGGAAACTCCCCAACTAGAAACTCCGCAACTAGAAACTCCGCAACAGGAGACTCTAACACTAGAAACTCCACAACCAGAAACTTCAAAACTAGAAACTCCACAACTAGAAACTTCACAACTAGAAACTCCGCAACTAGAGACTCCACAACTAGAAACTCCACAACTTGAAACTCCACAACTAGAAACTCCACAACCAGAAACTCCACAACTAGAAACTCCACAACTAGAAACTCCACAAATAGAGACTCGGCAACAAGAAATTTCATATCTAGAAACTCCACAACGAGAAACTGTAAAACTAGACTTCACAACTAGAAACTCAACAACTAGAAACTCCACAACTAAAAACTCCACAACTGGAAACTCCACAACTTGAGACTCCGCAACTTGAAACTCCACAACAATAAACTCCGCTATTAAAAACTCCGCAACTAGAAACTCCGCAACTAGAAACTCCACAACTTGAAACTCCACAACTAGATACTCCACAACTGGAAACTCCACAACTAGATACTCCGCAACTAGAAACTCAACAACTAGAAACTCCACAACTAAAAACTCCACAACTGGAAACTCCGCAACTTGAAACTTCACAACTAGAAACTCCACAACTAAAACCTCCACAACCAGAGACTCCACAGCTTCACAACTAGAAACTCCACAACTTGAAACTCCACAACTAGATACTCTGCAACTAGAAACTCCACAACTAGAGACTCCACAACTTGAAACTCCACAACTTGAAACTCCACAACTTGAGACTCCACAACTAGAAACTCCACAACTTGAAACTCCGCAGCTCTAGACTCCGCAACTAGAAACTCCACAACTAGGGACTCCGCAACTAGAAACTCCACAACTAGAAACTCCACAACTGGAAACTCCACTACTAGATACTCCACAACTGGAAACTCGGCAACTAGAAACTCCACAACTAGAGACTCCACAACTTGAAACTCCGCAACTAGAGACTCTGCAACTAGAAACTCCACAACTCGAAACTACACAACTTTAAACTCCACAACTAGAAACTCCACAGCTTGAGACTCCGCCACTTGAAACTCCACAACTTGAAACTTCGCAACTAGAAACTCCACAACTAGAAACTCCACAGCTAGAGACTCTGCAACTAGAAACTCAACAACTAGATACTCCACAGCTTCACAACTAGAAACTCCACAACTTGAAACTCCACAACTAGATACTCTGCAACTAGAAACTCCACAACTAGAGACTCCACAACTTGAAACTCCACAACTTGAAACTCCACAACTTGAGACTCCACAAGTAGAAACTCTACAACTAGAAACTCCACAACTGGAAACTCCCCAACTAGAAACTCCGCAACAGGAGACTCTAACACTAGAAACTCCACAACTAGAAACTTCAAAACTAGAAACTCCACAACTAGAAACTTCACAACTAGAAACTCCGCAACTAGAGACTCCACAACTAGAAACTCCACAACTTGAAACTCCACAACTAGAAACTCCACAACCAGAAACTCCACAACTAGAAACTCCGCAACTAGAAACTCCACAAATAGAGACTCGGCAACTAGAAATTTCATATCTAGAAACTCCACAACGAGAAACTGGAAAACTAGACTTCACAACTAGAAACTCAACAACTAGAAACTCCACAACTAAAAACTCCAACCCTTGAGACTCCGCAACTTGAAACTCCACAACAATAAACTCCGCTATTAAAACTCCGCAACTAGAAACTCCGCAACTAGAAACTCCACAACTTGAAACTCCACAACTAGATACTCCACAACTGGAAACTCCACAACTAGATACTTCACAAATGGAAACTCCACAACTAGATACTCCACAACTGGAAACTCCACAACTAGAAAATCCACAACTAGAGACTCCACAACTCGAAACTCCACAACTCGAAACTCCACAACTAGAAACTCCACAACTAGATACTCCGCAACTAGAAACTCCACAACTAGAGACTCCACAACTTGAAACTCCACAACTAGAAACTCCACAACTAGAAACTCTGCAACTAGAGACTCCACAACTAGAAACTCCACAACTAGAAACTCCTCAACTAGAAACTCCACAACTAGAAACTCCACAACTAGAAACTCCACAACTAGAAACTCCACAACTAGAAACTCCACAACTAGAGATTCCGCAACTAGAAACTCCACAACCAGAGACTCCGCAACTAGAAACTCCGCAGCTAGAAACTCCACAAATAGAAACTCCGCAACTAGAAACTCCGCAGCTAGAAACTACACAACTAGAGACTCCACAAATAGAAACTCCACAACTAGAAACTCCACAACTGGAAACTCCCCAACTAGAAACTCCGCAACTAGAAACTCCGCAACAGGAGACTCTACAACTAGAAACTCCACGACTAGAAACTCCAAAACTAGAAACTTCAACACTCGAAACTCCACAACTGGAAACTCCACAACTAGACACTCCACAACTAAAAACTCTTCAACTTGAAACTCCTCAACTAGAAACTCCACAACCAGAAACTTCACAACTAGAAACTCCGCAACTAGAAACTCCGCAACTAGAGACTCCTAAACTAGAAACTCCACAACTAGAAACTCCACAACTACAAACTCCACAAATACAGATTCGGCAACTAGAAATTCCATATCTAGAAACTCGACAGCTAGAAACTGCAAAACTAGAGACTTTACAACTAGAAACTCAACAACTAGAAACTCCACAACTAAAAACTCCACAACTGGAAACTCCACAACTTGAGACTCCGCAACTTGAAACTTCACAACTAGAAACTCCGCTATTAAAAACTCCGCAACTAGAAACTCCACAACTTAAAACTCCACAACTAGATACTCCACAACTGGAAACTCCACAACTAGATACTTCACAACTGGAAACTTCACAACTAGATACTCCACAACTAAAACTCCACAACTAGAAACTCCACAACTAGAGACTCCACAAGTCGAAACTCCACAACTAGAAACTCCACAACTAGAAACTCCACAACCAGAGACTCCGCGACTTCACAACTAGAAACTCCACAGCTGGAAACTCCACAAATAGATACTCTGCAACTAGAAACTCCACAACTAGAGACTCCACAACTTGAAACTCCACAACTTTAAACTCCATAGCTTAAGACTCCACAACTGGAAACTCCACAACTAGGGACTCCTCAACTGGAAACTCCACTACTAGATACTCCACAACTGAAAACTCGGCAACTAGAAACTCCACAACTAGAGACTTCACAACTTGAAACTCCACAACTAGAGACTCTGCAACTAGAAACTCCACAACTCGAAACTCCACAACTGGAAACTCGACAACGAGACACTCGAACACAAAAAAATCTTCAACTAGAAACTCCTAAACTAGAGACTCCACAACTACAGAATCTAGAACTAGAGACTTCAAACTAGAAACTCAACAACTAGAAACTCCACAACTAAAAACTCAACAACTAGAAACTCCCCAGCTTGAGACTCCGCAACTTGAAACTCCACAACTAGAAACTCCGCAACTTGAAACTCCACAACTAGAAACTCCACAACTAGAAACTCCACAACTAGAAACTTCACAACTCGAAACTCCACTACTAGATACTCCACAACTGAAAACTTGACAACTAGAAACTTCACATCTAGAGACTCCACAACTTGAAACTCCACAACTAGAGACTCTGCAACAAGAAACTCAACAACTAGAGACTCCGCAACTCAACAACTAAAAACTCCACAACTGGAAAATCCACAACTAGATACTCCACAACTAGAAAATCTACAACTAGAAACTCCACAACTATAGACTCCACAACTTGAAACTCCACAAGTTTAAACTCCACAACTTGAGACTCCACAACTGGAAAATCCCCAACTAGAAACTCCGCAACTAGAAACTCCGCAACAGGAGACTCTACAACTAGAAACTCCACAACTAGAAACTCGAAAACTAGAAACTCCACAACTAGAAACTTCACAACTAGAAACTCCGCAACTAGAGACTCCACAACTAGAAACTTCACAACTTGAAACTCCTCAAATAGAAACTCCACAACCAGAAACTCTACAACTAGAAACTCCGCAACTAGAAACTCCGCAACTAGAGACTCCACAACTAGAAACTCCACAACTAGAAACTCCACAACTTCAAACTCCATTAAAACAGACTCGGCAACTAGAAATTCCATATCTAGAAACTCCACAACTAGAAACTGCAAAACTAGAGACTTCACAACTAGAAACTCAACAACTAGAAACTCCACAACTAAAAACTCCACAACTGGAAACTCCACAACTTGAGACTCCGCAACTTGAAACTTCACAACTAGAAACTCCACTATTAAAAACTCCGCAACTAGAAACTCCGCAACTAAAAACTCCACAACTTAAAACTCCACAACTAGATACTCCACAACTGGAAACTCCACAACTAGATACTTCACAACTGGAAACTCCACAACTAGATACTCCACAACTCGAAACTCCACAACTAGAAACTCCACAACTAGAGACTCCACAACTCGAAACTCCACAACTAGAAACTCCACAACCAGAAACTCCGCAACTCCACAACTAGAAACTCCACAACTGGAAACTCCACAACTAGATACTCTGCAACTAGAAACTCCACAACTAGACACTCCACAACTTGAAACTCCACAACTCTAAGCTCCACAACTTGAGACTCCACAACTAGAAACTCCGCAACTTGAAACTCCGCAGCTTGAGACTCCGCAACTAGAAATTCCACAACTAGGGACTCCGCAACTAGAAACTCCACAGCTAGAAACTCCACAACATTAAACTCCACTACTAGATACTCCACAACTTGAAACTCCACAACTAGAAACTCTGCAACTAGAAACTCCACAACTCGAAACTCCACAACTGGAATTCCACAACTAGACACTCCACAACAAAAAACTCTTCAACTAGAAACTCCTAAACTAGAGGCTCCACAACTAGAGAATCTACAACTTGAGACTTCAAACTAGAAACTCAACAACTAGAAACTCCACAACTAAAAACTCAACAACTAGAAACTCCACAGCTTGAGACTCCGCAACTTGAAACTCCACAACTAGAAACTCCGCAACTAGAAACTCCACAACTAGGGACTCCACAACTAGAAACTCCACAACTAGAAACTCCACAACTCGAAACTCCACTACTAGATACTCCACAACTGGAAACTCGACAACTAGAAACTCCACATCTAGAGACTCCACAACTTGAAACTCCACAACTAGAGACTCCACAACTTGAAACTCCACAAGTTTAAACTCCACAACTTGAGACTCCACAACTAGAAACTCCACAACTAGAAACTCCACAACTGGAAACTCCCCAACTAGAAACTCCGCAACTAGAAACTCCGCAACAGGAGACTCTACAACTAGAAACTCCACAACTAGAAACTCAAAAACTAGAAACTCCACAAATAGAAACTTCACAACTAGAAACTCCGCAACTAGAGACTCCACAACTAGAAACTTCACAACTTGAAACTCCTCAAATAGAAACTCCACAACCAGAAACTCCACAACTAGAAACTCCGCAACTAGAAACTCCGCAACTAGAGACTCCACAACTAGAAACTCCACAACTAGAAACTCCACAACTTCAAACTCCATTAAAACAAACTCGGCAACTAGAAATTCCATATCTAGAAACTCCACAACTAGAAACTGCAAAACTAGAGACTTCACAACTAGAAACTCAACAACTAGAAACTCCACAACTAAAAACTCCACAACTGGAAACTCCACAACTTGGGACTCCGCAACTTGAAACTTCACAACTAGAAACTCCGCTATTAAAAACTCCGCAACTAGAAACTCCGCAACTAAAAACTCCACAACTTAAAACTCCACAACTAGATACTCCACAACTGGAAACTCCACAACTAGATACTTCACAACTGGAAACTCCACAACTAGAAACTCCACAACTAGAGACTCCACAACTAGAAACTCCACAACTAGAAACTCCACAACTAGAAACTCCACAACCAGAAACTCCGCAACTCCACAACTAGAAACTCCACAACTGGAAACTCCATAACTAGATACTCTGCAACTAGAAACTCCACAACTAGAGACTCCACAACTTGAAACTCCACAACTTTAAGCTCCACAACTTGAGACTGCACAACTAGAAACTCCGAAACTTGAAACTCCGCAGCTTGAGACTCCGCAACTGGAAATTCCACAACTACGGACTCCGCCACTAGAAACTCCACAGCTAGAAACTCCACAACTGGAAACTCCACTACTAGATACTCCACAACTGGAAACTCGGCAACTAGAAACTCTACGACTAGAGACTCCACAACTTGAAACTCCACAACTAGAGACTCTGCAACTAGAAACTCTACAACTCGAAACTCCACAACTGGAAACTCCACAACTAGAAACTCAACAGCTTGAGACTCCGCAACTTGAAACTCCACAACTTGAAACTTCGCAACTAGAAACTCCGCAACTAGGGAATCCACAACTAGAAACTCCACAACTAGAAACTCCACAACTCGAAACTCCACTACTAGATACTCCACAACTGGAAACTCGACAACTAGAAACTCCACATCTAGAGACTCCACAATTTGAAACTCCACAACTAGAGACTCTGCAACTAGAAACTCAACAACTAGATACTCCGCAACTGAACAACTAGAAACTCCACAACTGGAAAATCCACAACTAGATACTCCACAACTAGAAAATCTACAACTAGAAACTCCACAACTATAGACTCCACAACTTGAAACTCCACAAGTTTAAACTCCACAACTGAGACTCCACAAGTAGAAACTCCACAACTAGAAACTCCACAACTGGAAACTCCCCAACTAGAAACTGCGCAACTAGAAACTCCGCAACAGGAGACTCTACAACTAGAAACTCCACAACTAGAAACTTCAAAACTAGAAACTCCACAACTAGAAACTTCACAACTAGAAACTCCGCAACTAGAGACTCCACAACTAGAAACTCCACAACTTGAAACTCCACAACTAGAAACTCCACAACCAGAAACTCCACAACTAGAAACTCCGCAACTAGAAACTCCACAAATAGAGACTCGGCAACTAGAAATTTCATATCTAGAAACTCCACAACGAGAAACTGTAAAACTAGACTTCACAACTAGAAACTCAACAACTAGAAACTCCACAACTAAAAACTCCACAACTGGAAACTCCACAACTTGAGACTCCGCAACTTGAAACTCCACAACAATAAACTCCGCTATTAAAACTCCGCAACTAGAAACTCCGCAACTAGAAACTCCACAACTAGATACTTCACAAATGGAAACTCCACAACTAGATACTCCACAACTGGAAACTCCACAACTAGAAACTCCACAACTAGAGACTCCACAACTCGAAACTCCACAACTAGAAACTTCACAACTAGAAACTCCACAACTGGAAACTCCCCAACTAGATACTCCGCAACTAGAAACTCCACAACTAGAGACTCCACAACTTGAAACTCCACAACTAGAAACTCCACAAATAGAAACTCTGCAACTAGAGACTCCACAACTAGAAACTCCACAACTAGAAACTCCGCAACTAGAAACTCCACAACTAGAAACTCCACAACTAGAAACTCCACAACTAGAAACTCCACAACTAGAGATTCCGCAACTAGAATCTCCACAACCAGAGACTCCGCAACTAGAAACTCCGCAGCTAGAAACTCCACAAATAGAAACTCCGCAACTAGAAACTCCGCAGCTAGAAACTACACAACTAGAGACTCCACAAATAGAAACTCCACAACTAGAAACTCCCCAACTGGAAACTCCCCAACTAGAAACTCCGCAACTAGAAACTCTGCAACAGAAGACTCTACAACTAGAAACTCCACGACTAGAAACTCCAAAACTAGAAACTCCACAACTCGAAACTCCACAACTGGAAACTCCACAACTAGACACTCCACAACTAAAAACTCTTCAACTTGAAACTCCTCAACTAGAAACTCCACAACCAGAAACTTCACAAATAGAAACTCCGCAACTAGAAACTCCACAACTAGAGACTCCTAAACTAGAAACTCCACAACTAGAAACTCCACAACTACAAACTACACAACTGGAAACTCCACAACTAGAGACTCCTCAACTCGAAACTCCACAACTAGAAACTCCACAACTAAAAACTCCACAACCAGAGACTCCACAGCTTCACAACTAGAAACTCCACAACTGGAAACTCCACAACTAGATACTCTGCAACTAGAAACTCCACAACTAGAGACTCCACAACTTGAAACTCCACAACTTGAAACTCCACAACTTGAGACTCCACAACTAGAAACTCCACAACTTGAAACTCCACAACTGGAAACTCCACTACTAGATACTCCACAACTGGAAACTCGGCAACTAGAAACTCCACAACTAGAGACTCCACAACTTGAAACTCCACAACTAGAGACTCTGCAACTAGAAACTCCACAACTCGAAATTCCACAACTGGAAACTCCACAACTAGAAACTCAACAGCTTGAGACTCCGCAACTTGAAACTCCACAACTTGAAACTTTGCAACTAGAAACTCCGCAACTAGGGACTCCTCAACTAGAAACTACACAACTAGAAACTCCACAACTCGAAACTCCACTACTAGATACTCAACAACTGGAAACTCGACAACTAGAAACTCCACATCTAGAGACTCCACAATTTGAAACTCCACAACTAGAGACTCTGCAACTAGAAACTCAACAACTAGATACTCCGCAACTGAACAACTAGAAACTCCACAACTGGAAAATCCACAACTAGATACTCCACAACTGGAAACTCCCCAACTAGAAACTCCGCAACTAGAAACTCCGCAACAGGAGACTCTACAACTAGAAACTCCACAACTAGAAACTTCAAAACTAGAAACTCCACAACTAGAAACTTCACAACTAGAAACTCCGCAACTAGAGACTCCACAACTAGAAACTCCACAACTTGAAACTCCACAACTTGAGACTCCTAAACTAGAAACTCCACAACTAGAAACTCCACAACTACAAACTACACAAATACAGATTCGGCAACTAGAAATTCCATATCTAGAAACTCCAAAGCTAGAAACTGCAAAACTAGAGACTTTACAACTAGAAACTCAACAGCTAGAAACTCCACAACTAAAAACTCCACAACTGGAAACTCCACAACTTGAGACTCCGCAACTTTAAACTTCACAACTAGAAACTCCGCTATTAAAAACTCCGCAACTAGAAACTCCGCAACTAGAAACTCCACAACTTAAAACTCCACAACTAGAAACTTCACAACTAGAAACTCCGCAACTAGAGACTCCACAACTAGAAACTCCACAACTTGAAACTCCACAACTAGAAACTCCACAACCAGAAACTCCACAACTAGAAACTCCGCAACTAGAAACTCCACAAATAGAGACTCGGCAACTAGAAATTTCATATCTAGAAACTCCACAACGAGAAACTGTAAAACTAGACTTCACAACTAGAAACTCAACAACTAGAAACTCCACAACTAAAAACTCCACAACTGGAAACTCCACAACTTGAGACTCCGCAACTTGAAACTCCACAACAATAAACTCCGCTATTAAAACTCCGCAACTAGAAACTCCGCAACTAGAAACTCCACAACTTGAAACTCCACAACTAGATACTCCACAACTGGAAACTCCACAACTAGATACTTCACAAATGGAAACTCCACAACTAGATACTCCACAACTGGAAACTCCACAACTAGAAACTCCACAACTAGAGACTCCACAACTCGAAACTCCACAACTAGAAACTTCACAACTAGAAACTCCACAACTGGAAACTCCCCAACTAGAAACTCCGCAACTAGAAACTCCGCAACAGGAGACTCTACAACTAGAAACTCCACAACTAGAAACTCAAAAACTAGAAACTCCACAAATAGAAACTTCACAACTAGAAACTCCGCAACTAGAGACTCCACAACTAGAAACTTCACAACTTGAAACTCCTCAAATAGAAACTCCACAACCAGAAACTCCACAACTAGAAACTCCGCAACTAGAAACTCCGCAACTAGAGACTCCACAACTAGAAACTCCACAACTAGAAACTCCACAACTTCAAACTCCATTAAAACAAACTCGGCAACTAGAAATTCCATATCTAGAAACTCCACAACTAGAAACTGCAAAACTAGAGACTTCACAACTAGAAACTCAACAACTAGAAACTCCACAACTAAAAACTCCACAACTGGAAACTCCACAACTTGGGACTCCGCAACTTGAAACTTCACAACTAGAAACTCCGCTATTAAAAACTCCGCAACTAGAAACTCCGCAACTAAAAACTCCACAACTTAAAACTCCACAACTAGATACTCCACAACTGGAAACTCCACAACTAGATACTTCACAACTGGAAACTCCACAACTAGAAACTCCACAACTAGAGACTCCACAACTAGAAACTCCACAACTAGAAACTCCACAACTAGAAACTCCACAACCAGAAACTCCGCAACTCCACAACTAGAAACTCCACAACTGGAAACTCCATAACTAGATACTCTGCAACTAGAAACTCCACAACTAGAGACTCCACAACTTGAAACTCCACAACTTTAAGCTCCACAACTTGAGACTGCACAACTAGAAACTCCGAAACTTGAAACTCCGCAGCTTGAGACTCCGCAACTGGAAATTCCACAACTACGGACTCCGCCACTAGAAACTCCACAGCTAGAAACTCCACAACTGGAAACTCCACTACTAGATACTCCACAACTGGAAACTCGGCAACTAGAAACTCTACGACTAGAGACTCCACAACTTGAAACTCCACAACTAGAGACTCTGCAACTAGAAACTCTACAACTCGAAACTCCACAACTGGAAACTCCACAACTAGAAACTCAACAGCTTGAGACTCCGCAACTTGAAACTCCACAACTTGAAACTTCGCAACTAGAAACTCCGCAACTAGGGAATCCACAACTAGAAACTCCACAACTAGAAACTCCACAACTCGAAACTCCACTACTAGATACTCCACAACTGGAAACTCGACAACTAGAAACTCCACATCTAGAGACTCCACAATTTGAAACTCCACAACTAGAGACTCTGCAACTAGAAACTCAACAACTAGATACTCCGCAACTGAACAACTAGAAACTCCACAACTGGAAAATCCACAACTAGATACTCCACAACTAGAAAATCTACAACTAGAAACTCCACAACTATAGACTCCACAACTTGAAACTCCACAAGTTTAAACTCCACAACTGAGACTCCACAAGTAGAAACTCCACAACTAGAAACTCCACAACTGGAAACTCCCCAACTAGAAACTGCGCAACTAGAAACTCCGCAACAGGAGACTCTACAACTAGAAACTCCACAACTAGAAACTTCAAAACTAGAAACTCCACAACTAGAAACTTCACAACTAGAAACTCCGCAACTAGAGACTCCACAACTAGAAACTCCACAACTTGAAACTCCACAACTAGAAACTCCACAACCAGAAACTCCACAACTAGAAACTCCGCAACTAGAAACTCCACAAATAGAGACTCGGCAACTAGAAATTTCATATCTAGAAACTCCACAACGAGAAACTGTAAAACTAGACTTCACAACTAGAAACTCAACAACTAGAAACTCCACAACTAAAAACTCCACAACTGGAAACTCCACAACTTGAGACTCCGCAACTTGAAACTCCACAACAATAAACTCCGCTATTAAAACTCCGCAACTAGAAACTCCGCAACTAGAAACTCCACAACTAGATACTTCACAAATGGAAACTCCACAACTAGATACTCCACAACTGGAAACTCCACAACTAGAAACTCCACAACTAGAGACTCCACAACTCGAAACTCCACAACTAGAAACTTCACAACTAGAAACTCCACAACTGGAAACTCCCCAACTAGATACTCCGCAACTAGAAACTCCACAACTAGAGACTCCACAACTTGAAACTCCACAACTAGAAACTCCACAAATAGAAACTCTGCAACTAGAGACTCCACAACTAGAAACTCCACAACTAGAAACTCCGCAACTAGAAACTCCACAACTAGAAACTCCACAACTAGAAACTCCACAACTAGAAACTCCACAACTAGAGATTCCGCAACTAGAATCTCCACAACCAGAGACTCCGCAACTAGAAACTCCGCAGCTAGAAACTCCACAAATAGAAACTCCGCAACTAGAAACTCCGCAGCTAGAAACTACACAACTAGAGACTCCACAAATAGAAACTCCACAACTAGAAACTCCCCAACTGGAAACTCCCCAACTAGAAACTCCGCAACTAGAAACTCTGCAACAGAAGACTCTACAACTAGAAACTCCACGACTAGAAACTCCAAAACTAGAAACTCCACAACTCGAAACTCCACAACTGGAAACTCCACAACTAGACACTCCACAACTAAAAACTCTTCAACTTGAAACTCCTCAACTAGAAACTCCACAACCAGAAACTTCACAAATAGAAACTCCGCAACTAGAAACTCCACAACTAGAGACTCCTAAACTAGAAACTCCACAACTAGAAACTCCACAACTACAAACTACACAACTGGAAACTCCACAACTAGAGACTCCTCAACTCGAAACTCCACAACTAGAAACTCCACAACTAAAAACTCCACAACCAGAGACTCCACAGCTTCACAACTAGAAACTCCACAACTGGAAACTCCACAACTAGATACTCTGCAACTAGAAACTCCACAACTAGAGACTCCACAACTTGAAACTCCACAACTTGAAACTCCACAACTTGAGACTCCACAACTAGAAACTCCACAACTTGAAACTCCACAACTGGAAACTCCACTACTAGATACTCCACAACTGGAAACTCGGCAACTAGAAACTCCACAACTAGAGACTCCACAACTTGAAACTCCACAACTAGAGACTCTGCAACTAGAAACTCCACAACTCGAAATTCCACAACTGGAAACTCCACAACTAGAAACTCAACAGCTTGAGACTCCGCAACTTGAAACTCCACAACTTGAAACTTTGCAACTAGAAACTCCGCAACTAGGGACTCCTCAACTAGAAACTACACAACTAGAAACTCCACAACTCGAAACTCCACTACTAGATACTCAACAACTGGAAACTCGACAACTAGAAACTCCACATCTAGAGACTCCACAATTTGAAACTCCACAACTAGAGACTCTGCAACTAGAAACTCAACAACTAGATACTCCGCAACTGAACAACTAGAAACTCCACAACTGGAAAATCCACAACTAGATACTCCACAACTGGAAACTCCCCAACTAGAAACTCCGCAACTAGAAACTCCGCAACAGGAGACTCTACAACTAGAAACTCCACAACTAGAAACTTCAAAACTAGAAACTCCACAACTAGAAACTTCACAACTAGAAACTCCGCAACTAGAGACTCCACAACTAGAAACTCCACAACTTGAAACTCCACAACTTGAGACTCCTAAACTAGAAACTCCACAACTAGAAACTCCACAACTACAAACTACACAAATACAGATTCGGCAACTAGAAATTCCATATCTAGAAACTCCAAAGCTAGAAACTGCAAAACTAGAGACTTTACAACTAGAAACTCAACAGCTAGAAACTCCACAACTAAAAACTCCACAACTGGAAACTCCACAACTTGAGACTCCGCAACTTTAAACTTCACAACTAGAAACTCCGCTATTAAAAACTCCGCAACTAGAAACTCCGCAACTAGAAACTCCACAACTTAAAACTCCACAACTAGAAACTTCACAACTAGAAACTCCGCAACTAGAGACTCCACAACTAGAAACTCCACAACTTGAAACTCCACAACTAGAAACTCCACAACCAGAAACTCCACAACTAGAAACTCCGCAACTAGAAACTCCACAAATAGAGACTCGGCAACTAGAAATTTCATATCTAGAAACTCCACAACGAGAAACTGTAAAACTAGACTTCACAACTAGAAACTCAACAACTAGAAACTCCACAACTAAAAACTCCACAACTGGAAACTCCACAACTTGAGACTCCGCAACTTGAAACTCCACAACAATAAACTCCGCTATTAAAACTCCGCAACTAGAAACTCCGCAACTAGAAACTCCACAACTTGAAACTCCACAACTAGATACTCCACAACTGGAAACTCCACAACTAGATACTTCACAAATGGAAACTCCACAACTAGATACTCCACAACTGGAAACTCCACAACTAGAAACTCCACAACTAGAGACTCCACAACTCGAAACTCCACAACTAGAAACTTCACAACTAGAAACTCCACAACTGGAAACTCCCCAACTAGATACTCCGCAACTAGAAACTCCACAACTAGAGACTCCACAACTTGAAACTCCACAACTAGAAACTCCACAAATAGAAACTCTGCAACTAGAGACTCCACAACTAGAAACTCCACAACTAGAAACTCCGCAACTAGAAACTCCACAACTAGAAACTCCACAACTAGAAACTCCACAACTAGAAACTCCACAACTAGAGATTCCGCAACTAGAATCTCCACAACCAGAGACTCCGCAACTAGAAACTCCGCAGCTAGAAACTCCACAAATAGAAACTCCGCAACTAGAAACTCCGCAGCTAGAAACTACACAACTAGAGACTCCACAAATAGAAACTCCACAACTAGAAACTCCCCAACTGGAAACTCCCCAACTAGAAACTCCGCAACTAGAAACTCTGCAACAGAAGACTCTACAACTAGAAACTCCACGACTAGAAACTCCAAAACTAGAAACTCCACAACTCGAAACTCCACAACTGGAAACTCCACAACTAGACACTCCACAACTAAAAACTCTTCAACTTGAAACTCCTCAACTAGAAACTCCACAACCAGAAACTTCACAAATAGAAACTCCGCAACTAGAAACTCCACAACTAGAGACTCCTAAACTAGAAACTCCACAACTAGAAACTCCACAACTACAAACTACACAACTGGAAACTCCACAACTAGAGACTCCTCAACTCGAAACTCCACAACTAGAAACTCCACAACTAAAAACTCCACAACCAGAGACTCCACAGCTTCACAACTAGAAACTCCACAACTGGAAACTCCACAACTAGATACTCTGCAACTAGAAACTCCACAACTAGAGACTCCACAACTTGAAACTCCACAACTTGAAACTCCACAACTTGAGACTCCACAACTAGAAACTCCACAACTTGAAACTCCGCAGCTTGAGACTCCGCAACTAGAAACTCCACAACTAGGGACTCCGCAACTAGAAACTCCACAACTTGAAACTCCACAACTGGAAACTCCACTACTAGATACTCCACAACTGGAAACTCGGCAACTAGAAACTCCACAACTAGAGACTCCACAACTTGAAACTCCACAACTAGAGACTCTGCAACTAGAAATTCCACAACTCGAAATTCCACAACTGAAAACTCCACAACTAGAAACTCAACAGCTTGAGATTCCGCAACTTGAAACTCCACAACTTGAAACTTTGCAACTAGAAACTCCGCAACTAGGGACTCCTCAACTAGAAACTCCACAACTAGAAACTCCACAACTCGAAACTCCACTACTAGATACTCAACAACTGGAAACTCGACAACTAGAAACTCCACATCTAGAGACTCCACAATTTGAAACTCCACAACTAGAGACTCTGCAACTAGAAACTCAACAACTAGATACTCCGCAACTGAACAACTAGAAACTCCACAACTGGAAAATCCACAACTAGATACTCCACAACTGGAAACTCCCCAACTAGAAACTCCGCAACTAGAAACTCCGCAACAGGAGACTCTACAACTAGAAACTCCACAACTAGAAACTTCAAAACTAGAAACTCCACAACTAGAAACTTCACAACTAGAAACTCCGCAACTAGAGACTCCACAACTAGAAACTCCACAACTTGAAACTCCACAACTAGAGACTCCTAAACTAGAAACTCCACAACTAGAAACTCCACAACTACAAACTACACAAATACAGATTCGGCAACTAGAAATTCCATATCTAGAAACTCCAAAGCTAGAAACTGCAAAACTAGAGACTTTACAACTAGAAACTCAACAGCTAGAAACTCCACAACTAAAAACTCCACAACTGGAAACTCCACAACTTGAGACTCCGCAACTTTAAACTTCACAACTAGAAACTCCGCTATTAAAAACTCCGCAACTAGAAACTCCGCAACTAGAAACTCCACAACTTAAAACTCCACAACTAGATACTCCACAACTGGAAACTCCACAACTAGATACTTCACAACTGGAAACTTCACAACTAGATACTCCACAACTAAAAACTCCACAACTAGAAACTCCACAACTAGAGACTCCACAAGTCGAAACTCCACAACTAGAAACTCCACAACTAGAAACTCCACAACCAGAGACTCCGCGACTTCACAACTAGAAACTCCACAACTGGAAACTCCACAAATAGATACTCTGCAACTAGAAACTCCACAACTAGAGACTCCACAACTTGAAACTCCACAACTTTAAACTCCATAGCTTGAGACTCCACAACTGGAAACTCCACAACTTGAAACTCCACAGCTTGAGACTCCGCAACTAGAAACTCCACAACTAGGGACTCCACAACTGGAAACTCCACTACTAGATACTCCACAACTGAAAACTCGGCAACTAGAAACTCCACAACTAGAGACTCCACAACTTGAAACTCCACAACTAGAGACTCTGCAACTAGAAACTCCACAACTCGAAACTCCACAACTGGAAACTCCACAACGAGACACTCCACAACAAAAAACTCTTCAACTAGAAACTCCTAAACTAGAGACTTCTACAACTAGAGAATCTAGAACTAGAGACTTCAAACTAGAAACTCAACAACTAGAAACTCCACAACTAAAAACTCAACAACTAGAAACTCCCCAGCTTGAGACTCCGCAACTTGAAACTCCACAACTAGAAACTCCGCAACTTGAAACTCCACAACAAGGGACTCGACAACTAGAAACTCCACAACTAGAAACTTCACAACTCGAAACTCCACTACTAGATACTCCACAACTGGAAACTCGACAACTAGAAACTTCACATCTAGAGACTCCACAACTTGAAACTCCACAACTAGAGACTCTGCAACTAGAAACTCAACAACTAGAAACTCCACAACTGGAAAATCCACAACTAGATTCTCCACAACTAGAAAATCTACAACTAGAAACTCCACAACTATAGACTCCACAACTTGAAACTCCACAAGTTTAAACTCCACAACTTGAGACTCCACAACTAGAAAATCCGCAACTAGAAACTCCACAACTGGAAACACCCAACTAGAAACTCCGCAACTAGAAACTCCGCAACAGGAGACTCTACAACTAGAAACTCCACAACTAGAAACTCGAAAACTAGAAACTCCACAACTAGAAACTTCACAACTAGAAACTCCGCAACTAGAGACTCCACAACTAGAAACTTCACAACTTGAAACTCCTCAAATAGTAACTCCACAACCAGAAACTCCACAACTAGAAACTCCGCCACTAGAAACTCCGCAACTAGAGACTCCACAACTAGAAACTCCACAACTAGAAACTCCACAACTTCAAACTCCAATAAAACAGACTCGGCAACTAGAAATTCCATATCTAGAAACTCCACAACTAGAAACTGCAAAACTAGAGACTTCACAACTAGAAACTCAACAACTAGAAACTCCACAACTAAAAACTCCACAACTGGAAACTCCACAACTTGAGACTCCGCAACTTGAAACTTCACAACTAGAAACTCCACTATTAAAAACTCCGCAACTAGAAACTCCGCAACTAAAAACTCCACAACTTAAAACTCCACAACTAGATACTCCACAACTGGAAACTCCACAACTAGATACTTCACAACTGGAAACTCCACAACTAGATACTCCACAACTGGAAACTCCACAACTAGAAACTCCACAACTAGAGACTCCACAACTAGAAACTCCACAACTAGAAACTCCACAACTAGAAACTCCACAACCAGAAACTCCGCAACTCCACAACTAGAAACTCCACAACTAGAGACTCCACAACTTGAAACTCCACAACTTTAAGCTCCACAACTTGAGACTCCACAACTAGAAACTCCGCAACTTGAAACTCCGCAGCTTGAGACTCCGCAACTAGAAATTCCACAACTACGGACTCCGCAACTAGAAACTCCACAGCTAGAAACTCCACAACTTTAAACTCCACTACTAGATACTCCACAACTGGAAACTCGGCAACTAGAAACTCTACGACTAGAGACTCCACAACTTGAAACTCCACGACTAGAAACTCTGCAACTAGAAACTCCACAACTCGAAACTCCACAACTGGAATTCCACAACTAGACACTCCACAACAAAAAACTCTTCAACTAGAAACTCCTAAACTAGAGGCTCCACAACTAGAGAATCTACAACTAGAGACTTCAAACTAGAAACTCAACAACTAGAAACTCCACAACTAAAAACTCAACAACTAGAAACTCCACAGCTTGAGACTCCGCAACTTGAAACTCCACAACTAGAAGCTCCGCAACTAGGGACTCCACAACTAGAAACTCCAAAACTAGAAACTCCACAACTCGAAACTCCACTACTAGATACTCCACAACTGGAAACTCGACAACTAGAAACTCCACATCTAGAGACTCCACAACTTGAAACTCCACAACTAGAGACTGCAACTAGAAACTCAACAACTAGAGACTGCGCAACTCAACAACTAGAAACTCCACAACTGGAAAATCCACAACTAGATACTCCACGACTAAAAAATATACAACTAGAAACTCCACAACTATAGACCCTACAACTTGAAACTCCACAAGTGTAAACTCCACAACTTGAGACTCCACAACTAGAAACTCCACAACTGAAAACTCCCCAACTAGAAACTCCGCAACTAGAAAATGCGCAACAGGAGACTCTACAACTAGAAACTCCACAACTAGAAACTCCAAAACGAGAAACTCCACAACTAGAAACTCCACAAGTTTAAACTCCACAACTTGAGACTCCACAACTAGAAACTCCACAACTTGAAACTCCTCAACTAGAAACTCCACAACCAGAAACTCCACAACTAGAAACTCCGCAACTAGAAACTCTGCAACTAGAGACTCCACAACTAGAAACTCCACAACTAGAAACTCCACAACTACAAACTCCACAAATACAGACTCGGCAACTAGAAATTCCATATCTAGAAACTCCACAACTAGTAACTGCAAAACTAGAGACTTCACAACTAGAAACTCAACAACTAGAAACTCCACAACTAAAAACTCCACAACTGGAAACTCCACAACTTGAGACTCCGCAACTTAAAACTTCACAACTAGAAACTCCACTATTAAAAACTCCGCAACTAGAAACTCCGCAACTAAAAACTCCACAACTTAAAACTCCACAACTAGATACTCCACAACTGGAAACTCCACAACTAGATACTTCACAACTGGAAACTCCACAACTAGATACTCCACAACTAGAAACTCCACAACTAGAGACTCCACAACTAGAAACTCCACAACTAGAAACTCCACAACTAGAAACTCCACAACCAGAAACTCCGCAACTCCACAACTAGAAACTCCACAACTAGAGACTCCACAACTTGAAACTCCACAACTTTAAGCTCCACAACTTGAGACTCCACAACTAGAAACTCCGCAACTTGAAACTCCGCAGCTTGAGACTCCGCAACTAGAAATTCCACAACTAGGGACTCCGCAACTAGAAACTCCAGAGCTAGAAACTCCACAACTTTAAACTCCACTACTAGATACTCCACAACTGGAAACTCGGCAACTAGAAACTCTACGACTAGAGACTCCACAACTTGAAACTCCACGACTAGAAACTCTGCAACTAGAAACTCCACAACTCGAAACTCCACAACTGGAATTCCACAACTAGACACTCCACAACAAAAAACTCTTCAACTAGAAACTCCTAAACTAGAGGCTCCACAACTAGAGAATCTACAACTAGAGACTTCAAACTAGAAACTCAACAACTAGAAACTCCACAACTAAAAACTCAACAACTAGAAACTCCACAGCTTGAGACTCCGCAACTTGAAACTCCACAACTAGAAACTCTGCAACTAGGGACTCCACAACTAGAAACTCCAAAACTAGAAACTCCACAACTCGAAACTCCACTACTAGATACTCCACAACTGGAAACTCGACAACTAGAAACTCCACATCTAGAGACTCCACAACTTGAAACTCCACAACTAGAGACTGCAACTAGAAACTCAACAACTAGAGACTGCGCAACTCAACAACTAGAAACTCCACAACTGGAAAATCCACACCTAGATACTCCACAACTAAAAAATATACAACTAGAAACTCCACAACTATAGACCCTACAACTTGAAACTCCACAAGTGTAAACTCCACAACTTGAGACTCCACAACTAGAAACTCCACAACTGAAATCTCCCCAACTAGAAACTCCGCAACTAGAAACTCCGCAACAGGAGACTCTACAACTAGAAACTCCACAACTAGAAACTCCAAAACGAGAAACTCCACAACTAGAAACTCCACAAGTTTAAACTCCACAACTTGAGACTCCACAACTAGAAACTCCACAACTTGAAACTCCTCAACTAGAAACTCCACAACCAGAAACTCCACAACTAGAAACTCCGCAACTAGAAACTCCGCAACTAGAGACTCCACAACTAGAAACTCCACAACTAGAAACTCCACAACTACAAACTCCACAAATACAGACTCGGCAACTAGAAATTCCATATCTAGGAACTCCACAACTAGTAACTGCAAAACTAGAGACTTCACAACTAGAAACTCAACAACTAGAAACTCCACAACTAAAAACTCCACAACTGGAAACTCCACAACTTGAGACTCCGCAACTTGAAACTTCACAACTAGAAACTAGAAACTAGAAACTTCACAACTTAAAACTCCACAACTAGATACTCCACAACTGGAAACTCCACAACTAGATACTTCACAACTGGAAACTCCACAACTAGAAACTCCACAACTGGAAACTCCACAACTAGAGACTCCTCAACTCGAAACTCCACAACTAGAAACTCCACAACTAAAAACTCCACAAACAGAGACTCCACAGCTTCACAACTAGAAACTCCACAACTGGAAACTCCACAACTAGAAACTCCACAACTCGAAACTCCACAACTGGAAACTCCACAACAAGAAACTCAACAGCTTGAGACTCCGCAACTTGAAACTCCACAACTTGAAACTTCGCAACTAGAAACTCCGCAACTAGGGACTCCACAACTAGAAACTCCACAACTAGAAACTCCACAACTCGAAACTCCACTACTAGATACTCCACAACTGGAAACTCGACAACTAGAAACTCCACATCTAGAGACCACAATTTGAAACTCCACAACTAGAGACTCTGCAACTAGAAACTCAACAACTAGATACTCCGCAACTGAACAACTAGAAACTCCACAACTGGAAAATCCACAACTAGATACTCCACAACTAGAAAATCTACAACTAGAAACTCCACAACTATAGACTCCACAACTTGAAACTCCACAAGTTTAAACTCCACAACTTGAGACTCCACAAGTAGAAACTCCACAACTAGAAACTCCACAACTGGAAACTCCCCAACTAGAAACTCCGCAACTAGAAACTCCGCAACAGGAGACTCTACAACTAGAAACTCCACAACTAGAAACTTCAAAACTAGAAACTCCACAACTAGAAACTTCACAACTAGAAATTCCGCAACTAGAGACTCCACAACTAGAAACTCCACAACTTGAAACTCCACAACTAGAAACCCCACAACCAGAAACTCCACAACTAAAAACTCCGCAACTAGAAACTCCACAAATAGAGACTCGGCAACTAGAAATTTCATATCTAGAAACTCCACAACGAGAAACTGTAAAACTAGACTTCACAACTAGAAACTCAACAACTAGAAACTCCGCAACTAGAAACTCCACAACTGGAAACTCCACAACTTGAGACTCCACAACTGGAAACTCCACAACTAGATACTTCACAAATGGAAACTCCACAACTAGATACTCCACAACTGGAAACTCCACAACTAGAAACTCCACAACTAGAGACTCCACAACTCGAAACTCCACAATTAGAAACTCCACAACTAGAAACTCCACAACTGGAAACTCCACAACTAGATACTCCGCAACTAGAAACTCCACAACTAGAGACTCCACAACTAGAAACTCCACAACTAGAAACTCCACAACTAGAAACTCTGCAACTAGAGACTCCACAACTAGAAACTCCACAACTAGAAACTCCGCAACTAGAAACTCCACAACTAGAAACTCCACAACTAGAAACTCCACAACTAGAAACTCCACAACTAGAGATTCCGCAACTAGAAACTCCACAACCAGAGACTCCGCAACTAGAAACTCCGCAGCTAGAAACTCCACAAATAGAAACTCCGCAACTAGAAACTCCGCAGCTAGAAACTACACAACTAGAGACTCCACAAATAGAAACTCCACAACTAGAGACTCCACAACTAGAAACTCCACAACTAGAAACTCCACAACTAGAAACTCCACAACCAGAAACTCCGCAACTCCACAACTAGAAACTCCACAACTAGAGACTCCACAACTTGAAACTCCACAACTTTAAGCTCCACAACTTGAGACTCCACAACTAGAAACTCCGCAACTTGAAACTCCGCAGCTTGAGACTCCGCAACTAGAAATTCCACAACTAGGGACTCCGCAACTAGAAACTCCAGAGCTAGAAACTCCACAACTTTAAACTCCACTACTAGATACTCCACAACTGGAAACTCGGCAACTAGAAACTCTACGACTAGAGACTCCACAACTTGAAACTCCACGACTAGAAACTCTACAACTAGAGACTCCACAACTTGAAACTCCACAACTTTAAGCTCCACAACTTGAGACTCCACAACTAGAAACTCCGCAACCTTAAACTCCGCAGCTTGAGACTCCGCAACTAGAAATTCCACAACTAGGGACTCCGCAACTAGAAACTCCACAGCTAGAAACTCCACAACTTTAAACTCCACTACTAGATACTCCACAACTGGAAACTCGGCAACTAGAAACTCTACGACTAGAGACTCCACAACTTGAAACTCCACGACTAGAAACTCTGCAACTAGAAACTCCACAACTCGAAACTCCACAACTGGAATTCCACAACTAGACACTCCACAACAAAAACTCTTCAACTAGAAACTCCTAAACTAGAGGCTCCACAACTAGAGAATCTACAACTAGAGACTTCAAACTAGAAACTCAACAACTAGAAACTCCACAACTAAAAACTCAACAACTAGAAACTCCACAGCTTGAGACTCCGCAACTTGAAACTCCACAACTAGAAACTCCGCAACTAGGGACTCCACAACTAGAAACTCCAAAACTAGAAACTCCACAACTCGAAACTCCACTACTAGATACTCCACAACTGGAAACTCGACAACTAGAAACTCCACATCTAGAGACTCCACAACTTGAAACTCCACAACTAGAGACTGCAACTAGAAACTCAACAACTAGAGACTGCGCAACTCAACAACTAGAAACTCCACAACTGGAAAATCCACAACTAGATACTCCACAACTAAAAAATATACAACTAGAAACTCCACAACTATAGACCCTACAACTTGTAACTCCACAAGTGTAAACTCCACAACTTGAGACTCCACAACTAGAAACTCCACAACTGAAAACTCCCCAACTAGAAACTCCGCAACTAGAAACTCCGCAACAGGAGACTCTACAACTAGAAACTCCACAACTAGAAACTCCGAAACGAGAAACTCCACAACTAGAAACTCCACAAGTTTAAACTCCACAACTTGAGACTCCACAACTAGAAACTCCACAACTTAAAAACTCCTCAACTAGAAACTCCACAACCAGAAACTCCACAACTAGAAACTCCGCAACTAGAAACTCCGCAACTAGAGACTCCACAACTAGAAACTCCACAACTAGAAACTCCACAACTACAAACTCCACAAATACAGACTCGGCAACTAGAAATTCCATATCTAGAAACTCCACAACTAGTAACTGCAAAACTAGAGACTTCACAACTAGAAACTCAACAACTAGAAACTCCACAACTAAAAACTCCACAACTGGAAACTCCACAACTTGAGACTCCGCAACTTGAAACTTCACAACTAGAAACTCCGCTATTAAAAACTCCGCAACTAAAAACTTCACAACTTAAAACTCCACAACTAGATACTCCACAACTGGAAACTCCACAACTAGATACTTCACAACTGGAAACTCCACAACTAGAAACTCCACAACTGGAAACTCCACAACTAGAGACTCCTCAACTCGAAACTCCACAACTAGAAACTCCACAACTAAAAACTCCACAACCAGAGACTCCACAGCTTCACAACTAGAAACTCCACAACTGGAAACTCCACAACTAGAAACTCCACAACTAGAAACTCCACAACTGGAAACTCCACAACTAGAAACTCCACAACCAGAGACTCCACAGCTTCACAACTAGAAACTCCACAACTGGAAACTCCACAACTAGATACTCTGCAACTAGAAACTCCAGAACTAGAGACTCCACAACTTGAAACTCCACAACTTGAAACTCCACAACTTGAGACTCCACAACTAGAAACTCCACAACTTGAAACTCCGAAGCCTGAGACTCCGCAACTAGAAACTCCACAACTAGGGACTCCGCAACTAGAAACTCCACAACTAGAAACTCCACAACTGGAAACTCCACTACTAGATACTCCACAACTGGAAACTCGGCCACTAGAAACTCCGCAGCTTGAGACTCCGCAACTAGAAATTCCACAACTAGGGACTCCGCAACTAGAAACTCCACAGCTAGAAACTCCACAACTTTAAACTCCACTACTAGATACTCCACAACTGGAAACTCGGCAACTAGAAACTCTACGACTAGAGACTCCACAACTTGAAACTCCACGACTAGAAACTCTGCAACTAGAAACTCCACAACTCGAAACTCCACAACTGGAATTCCACAACTAGACACTCCACAACAAAAACTCTTCAACTAGAAACTCCTAAACTAGAGGCTCCACAACTAGAGAATCTACAACTAGAGACTTCAAACTAGAAACTCAACAACTAGAAACTCCACAACTAAAAACTCAACAACTAGAAACTCCACAGCTTGAGACTCCGCAACTTGAAACTCCACAACTAGAAACTCCGCAACTAGGGACTCCACAACTAGAAACTCCAAAACTAGAAACTCCACAACTCGAAACTCCACTACTAGATACTCCACAACTGGAAACTCGACAACTAGAAACTCCACATCTAGAGACTCCACAACTTGAAACTCCACAACTAGAGACTGCAACTAGAAACTCAACAACTAGAGACTGCGCAACTCAACAACTAGAAACTCCACAACTGGAAAATCCACAAATAGATACTCCACAACTAAAAAATATACAACTAGAAACTCCACAACTATAGACCCTACAACTTGTAACTCCACAAGTGTAAACTCCACAACTTGAGACTCCACAACTAGAAACTCCACAACTGAAAACTCCCCAACTAGAAACTCCGCAACTAGAAACTCCGCAACAGGAGACTCTACAACTAGAAACTCCACAACTAGAAACTCCAAAACGAGAAACTCCACAACTAGAAACTCCACAAGTTTAAACTCCACAACTTGAGACTCCACAACTAGAAACTCCACAACTTGAAACTCCTCAACTAGAAACTCCACAACCAGAAACTCCACAACTAGAAACTCCGCAACTAGAAACTCCGCAACTAGAGACTCCACAACTAGAAACTCCACAACTAGAAACTCCACAACTACAAACTCCACAAATACAGACTCGGCAACTAGAAATTCCATATCTAGAAACTCCACAACTAGTAACTGCAAAACTAGAGACTTCACAACTAGAAACTCAACAACTAGAAACTCCACAACTAAAAACTCCACAACTGGAAACTCCACAACTTGAGACTCCGCAACTTGAAACTTCACAACTAGAAACTCCGCTATTAAAAACTCCGCAACTAGAAACTTCACAACTTAAAACTCCACAACTAGATACTCCACAACTGGAAACTCCACAACTAGATACTTCACAACTGGAAACTCCACAACTAGAAACTCCACAACTGGAAACTCCACAACTAGAGACTCGTCAACTCGAAACTCCACAACTAGAAACTCCACAACTAAAAACTCCACAACCAGAGACTCCACAGCTTCACAACTAGAAACTCCACAACTGGAAACTCCACAACTAGAAACTCCACAACTCGAAACTCCACAACTGGAAACTCCACAACTAGAAACTCCACAACCAGAGACTCCACAGCTTCACAACTAGAAACTCCACAACTGGAAACTCCACAACTAGATACTCTGCAACTAGAAACTCCAGAACTAGAGACTCCACAACTTGAAACTCCACTACTAGATACTCCACAACTGGAAACTCGGCAACTAGAAACTCTACGACTAGAGACTCCACAACTTGAAACTCCACGACTAGAAACTCTGCAACTAGAAACTCCACAACTCGAAACTCCACAACTGGAATTCCACAACTAGACACTCCACAACAAAAACTCTTCAACTAGAAACTCCTAAACTAGAGGCTCCACAACTAGAGAATCTACAACTAGAGACTTCAAACTAGAAACTCAACAACTAGAAACTCCACAACTAAAAACTCAACAACTAGAAACTCCACAGCTTGAGACTCCGCAACTTGAAACTCCACAACTAGAAACTCCGCAACTAGGGACTCCACAACTAGAAACTCCAAAACTAGAAACTCCACAACTCGAAACTCCACTACTAGATACTCCACAACTGGAAACTCGACAACTAGAAACTCCACATCTAGAGACTCCACAACTTGAAACTCCACAACTAGAGACTGCAACTAGAAACTCAACAACTAGAGACTGCGCAACTCAACAACTAGAAACTCCACAACTGGAAAATCCACAACTAGATACTCCACAACTAAAAAATATACAACTAGAAACTCCACAACTATAGACCCTACAACTTGTAACTCCACAAGTGTAAACTCCACAACTTGAGACTCCACAACTAGAAACTCCACAACTGAAAACTCCCCAACTAGAAACTCCGCAACTAGAAACTCCGCAACAGGAGACTCTACAACTAGAAACTCCACAACTAGAAACTCCAAAACGAGAAACTCCACAACTAGAAACTCCACAAGTTTAAACTCCACAACTTGAGACTCCACAACTAGAAACTCCACAACTTAAAAACTCCTCAACTAGAAACTCCACAACCAGAAACTCCACAACTAGAAACTCCGCAACTAGAAACTCCGCAACTAGAGACTCCACAACTAGAAACTCCACAACTAGAAACTCCACAACTACAAACTCCACAAATACAGACTCGGCAACTAGAAATTCCATATCTAGAAACTCCACAACTAGTAACTGCAAAACTAGAGACTTCACAACTAGAAACTCAACAACTAGAAACTCCACAACTAAAAACTCCACAACTGGAAACTCCACAACTTGAGACTCCGCAACTTGAAACTTCACAACTAGAAACTCCGCTATTAAAAACTCCGCAACTAAAAACTTCACAACTTAAAACTCCACAACTAGATACTCTACAACTGGAAACTCCACAACTAGATACTTCACAACTGGAAACTCCACAACTAGAAACTCCACAACTGGAAACTCCACAACTAGAGACTCCTCAACTCGAAACTCCACAACTAGAAACTCCACAACTAAAAACTCCACAACCAGAGACTCCACAGCTTCACAACTAGAAACTCCACAACTGGAAACTCCACAACTAGAAACTCCACAACTAGAAACTCCACAACTGGAAACTCCACAACTAGAAACTCCACAACCAGAGACTCCACAGCTTCACAACTAGAAACTCCACAACTGGAAACTCCACAACTAGATACTCTGCAACTAGAAACTCCAGAACTAGAGACTCCACAACTTGAAACTCCACAACTTGAAACTCCACAACTTGAGACTCCACAACTAGAAACTCCACAACTTGAAACTCCGAAGCCTGAGACTCCGCAACTAGAAACTCCACAACTAGGGACTCCGCAACTAGAAACTCCACAACTAGAAACTCCACAACTGGAAACTCCACTACTAGATACTCCACAACTGGAAACTCGGCCACTAGAAACTCCGCAGCTTGAGACTCCGCAACTAGAAATTCCACAACTAGGGACTCCGCAACTAGAAACTCCACAGCTAGAAACTCCACAACTTTAAACTCCACTACTAGATACTCCACAACTGGAAACTCGGCAACTAGAAACTCTACGACCGACTAGAGACTCCACAACTTGAAACTCCACGACTAGAAACTCTGCAACTAGAAACTCCACAACTCGAAACTCCACAACTGGAATTCCACAACTAGACACTCCACAACAAAAACTCTTCAACTAGAAACTCCTAAACTAGAGGCTCCACAACTAGAGAATCTACAACTAGAGACTTCAAACTAGAAACTCAACAACTAGAAACTCCACAACTAAAAACTCAACAACTAGAAACTCCACAGCTTGAGACTCCGCAACTTGAAACTCCACAACTAGAAACTCCGCAACTAGGGACTCCACAACTAGAAACTCCAAAACTAGAAACTCCACAACTCGAAACTCCACTACTAGATACTCCACAACTGGAAACTCGACAACTAGAAACTCCACATCTAGAGACTCCACAACTTGAAACTCCACAACTAGAGACTGCAACTAGAAACTCAACAACTAGAGACTGCGCAACTCAACAACTAGAAACTCCACAACTGGAAAATCCACAAATAGATACTCCACAACTAAAAAATATACAACTAGAAACTCCACAACTATAGACCCTACAACTTGTAACTCCACAAGTGTAAACTCCACAACTTGAGACTCCACAACTAGAAACTCCACAACTGAAAACTCCCCAACTAGAAACTCCGCAACTAGAAACTCCGCAACAGGAGACTCTACAACTAGAAACTCCACAACTAGAAACTCCAAAACGAGAAACTCCACAACTAGAAACTCCACAAGTTTAAACTCCACAACTTGAGACTCCACAACTAGAAACTCCACAACTTGAAACTCCTCAACTAGAAACTCCACAACCAGAAACTCCACAACTAGAAACTCCGCAACTAGAAACTCCGCAACTAGAGACTCCACAACTAGAAACTCCACAACTAGAAACTCCACAACTACAAACTCCACAAATACAGACTCGGCAACTAGAAATTCCATATCTAGAAACTCCACAACTAGTAACTGCAAAACTAGAGACTTCACAACTAGAAACTCAACAACTAGAAACTCCACAACTAAAAACTCCACAACTGGAAACTCCACAACTTGAGACTCCGCAACTTGAAACTTCACAACTAGAAACTCCGCTATTAAAAACTCCGCAACTAGAAACTTCACAACTTAAAACTCCACAACTAGATACTCCACAACTGGAAACTCCACAACTAGATACTTCACAACTGGAAACTCCACAACTAGAAACTCCACAACTGGAAACTCCACAACTAGAGACTCCTCAACTCGAAACTCCACAACTAGAAACTCCACAACTAAAAACTCCACAACCAGAGACTCCACAGCTTCACAACTAGAAACTCCACAACTGGAAACTCCACAACTAGAAACTCCACAACTCGAAACTCCACAACTGGAAACTCCACAACTAGAAACTCCACAACCAGAGACTCCACAGCTTCACAACTAGAAACTCCACAACTGGAAACTCCACAACTAGATACTCTGCAACTAGAAACTCCAGAACTAGAGACTCCACAACTTGAAACTCCACAACTTGAAACTCCACAACTTGAGACTCCACAACTAGAAACTCCACAACTTGAAACTCCGAAGCCTGAGACTCCGCAACTAGAAACTCCACAACTAGGGACTCCGCAACTAGAAACTCCACAACTAGAAACTCCACAACTGGAAACTCCACTACTAGATACTCCACAACTGGAAACTCGGCCACTAGAAACTCCACAACTAGAGACTTCACAAATGGAAACTCCACAACTAGATACTCCACAACTGGAAACTCCACAACTATAAACTCCACAACTAGAGACTCCACAACTCGAAACTCCACAATTAGAAACTCCACAACTAGAAACTCCACAACTGGAAACTCCACAACTAGATACTCCGCAACTAGAAACTCCACAACTTGAGACTCCACAACTGGAAACTCCACAACTAGAGACTCCTCAACCCGAAACTCCACAACTAGAAACTCCACAACTAAAAACTCCACAACCAGAGACTCCACAGCTTCACAACTAGAAACTCCACAACTGGAAACTCCACAACTAGATACTCTGCAACTAGAAACTCCAGAACTAGAGACTCCACAACTTGAAACTCCACAACTTGAAACTCCACAACTTGAGACTCCACAACTAGAAACTCCACAACTTGAAACTCCGAAGCCTGAGACTCCGCAACTAGAAACTCCACAACTAGGGACTCCGCAACTAGAAACTCCACAACTAGAAACTCCACAACTGGAAACTCCACTACTAGATACTCCACAACTGGAAACTCGGCCACTAGAAACTCCACAACTAGAGACTCTACAACTTGAAACTCCACAACTAGAGCCTCTGCAACTAGAAACTCCACAACTCGAAACTCCACAACTGGAAACTCCACAACTAGAAACTCAACAGCTTGAGACTCCGCAACTTGAAACTCCACAACTTGAAACTTCGCAACTAGAAACTCCGCAACTAGGGACTCCACAACTCGAAATTCCACTACTAGATACTCCACAACTGGAAACTCGACAACTAGAAACTCCACATCTAGAGACTTCACAATTTGAAACTCCACAACTAGAGACTCTGCAACTAGAAACTCAACAACTAGATACTCCGCAACTGAACAACTAGAAACTCCACAACTGGAAAATCCACAACTAGATACTCCACAACTAGAAAATCTACAACTAGAAACTCCACAACTATAGACTCCACAACTTGAAACTCCACAAGTTTAAACTCCACAACTTGAGACTCCACAAGTAACTCCACAACTAGAAACTCCACAACTGGAAACTCCCCAACTAGAAACTCCGCAACTAGAAACTCCGCAAAAGGAGACTCTACAACTAGAAACTCCACAACTAGAAACTTCAAAACTAGAAGCTCCACAACTAGAAACTTCACAACTAGAAACTCCGCAACTAGAGACTCCACAACTAGAAACTCCACAACTTGAAACTCCACAACTAGAAACTCCACAACCAGAAACTCCACAACTAGAAACTCCGCAACTAGAAACTCCACAAATAGAGACTCGGCAACTAGAAATTTCATATCTAGAAACTCCACAACGAGAAACTGTAAAACTAGAGACTTCACAACTAAAAACTCAACAACTAGAAACTCCACAACTAAAAACTTCACAACTGGAAACTCCACAACTTGAGACTCCGGTACTTGAAACTCCACAACAATAAACTCCGCTATTAAAAACTCCGCAACTAGAAAATCCGCAACTAGGAACTCCACAACTTGAAACTCCACAACTAGATACTCCACAACTGGAAACTCCACAACTAGATACTTCACAAATGGAAACTCCACAACTAGATACTCCACAACTGGAAACTCCACAACTAGAAACTCCACAACTAGAGACTCCACAACTCGAAACTCCACAACTAGAAACTCCGCAACTAGAAACTCGGCAGCTAGAAACTACACAACTATAGACTCCACAAATAGAAACTCCACAACTAGAAACTCCACAACTGGAAACTCCCCAACTAGAAACTCCGCAACTAGAAACTCCGCAACAGGAGACTCTACAACTAGAAACTCCACAACTAGAAACTCCAAAACTAGAAACTCCACAACTCGAAACTCCACAACTGGAAACTCCACAACTAGACACTCCACAACTAAAAACTCTTCAACTTGAAACTCCTCAACTAGAAACTCCACAACCAGAAACTCCACAACTAGAAACTCCGCAACTAGAAACTCCGCAACTAGAGACTCCTAAACTAGAAACTCCACAACTAGAAACTCCACAACTACAAACTCCACAAATACAGATTCGGCAACTAGAAATTCCATATCTAGAAACTCCACAGCTAGAAACCGCAAAACTAGAGACTGCACAACTAGAAACTCAACAACTAGAAACTCCACAACTAAAAACTCCACAACTGGAAACTCCACAACTTGAGACTCCGCAACTTGAAACTTCACAACTAGAAACTCCACTATTAAAAACTCCGCAACTAGAAACTCCGCAACTAAAAACTCCACAACTTAAAACTCCACAACTAGATACTCCACAACTGGAAACTCCACAACTAGATACTTCACAACTGGAAACTCCACAACTAGATACTCCACAACTAGAAACTCCACAACTAGAGACTCCACACCTAGAAACTCCACAACTAGAAACTCCACAACTAGAAACTCCACAACCAGAAACTCCGCAACTCCACAACTAGAAACTCCACAACTAGAGACTCCACAACTTGAAACTCCACAACTTTAAGCTCCACAACTTGAGACTCCACAACTAGAAACTCCGCAACTTGAAACTCCGCAGCTTGAGACTCCGCAACTAGAAATTCCACAACTAGGGACTCCGCAACTAGAAACTCCACAGCTAGAAACTCCACAACTTTAAACTCCACTACTAGATACTCCACAACTGGAAACTCGGCAACTAGAAACTCTACGACTAGAGACTCCACAACTTGAAACTCCACGACTAGAAACTCTGCAACTAGAAACTCCACAACTCGAAACTCCACAACTGGAATTCCACAACTAGACACTCCACAACAAAAACTCTTCAACTAGAAACTCCTAAACTAGAGGCTCCACAACTAGAGAATCTACAACTAGAGACTTCAAACTAGAAACTCAACAACTAGAAACTCCACAACTAAAAACTCAACAACTAGAAACTCCACAGCTTGAGACTCCGCAACTTGAAACTCCACAACTAGAAACTCCGCAACTAGGGACTCCACAACTAGAAACTCCAAAACTAGAAACTCCACAACTCGAAACTCCACTACTAGATACTCCACAACTGGAAACTCGACAACTAGAAACTCCACATCTAGAGACTCCACAACTTGAAACTCCACAACTAGAGACTGCAACTACAAACTCAACAACTAGAGACTGCGCAACTCAACAACTAGAAACTCCACAACTGGAAAATCCACAACTAGATACTCCACAACTAAAAAATATACAACTAGAAACTCCACAACTATAGACCCTACAACTTGTAACTCCACAAGTGTAAACTCCACAACTTGAGACTCCACAACTAGAAACTCCACAACTGAAAACTCCCCAACTAGAAACTCCGCAACTAGAAACTCCGCAACAGGAGACTCTACAACTAGAAACTCCACAACTAGAAACTCCAAAACGAGAAACTCCACAACTAGAAACTCCACAAGTTTAAACTCCACAACTTGAGACTCCACAACTAGAAACTCCACAACTTGAAACTCCTCAACTAGAAACTCCACAACCAGAAACTCCACAACTAGAAACTCCGCAACTAGAAACTCCGCAACTAGAGACTCCTAAACTAGAAACTCCACAACTAGAAACTCCACAACTACAAACTCCACAAATACAGATTCGGCAACTAGAAATTCCATATCTAGAAACTCCACAGCTTGAAACTGCAAAACTAGAGACTTCACAACTAGAAACTCAACAACTAGAAACTCCACAACTAAAAACTCCACAACTGGAAACTCCACAACTTGAGACTCCGCAACTTGAAACTTCACAACTAGAAACTCCACTATTAAAAACTCCGCAACTAGAAACTCCGCAACTAAAAACTCCACAACTTAAAACTCCACAACTAGATACTCCACAACTGGAAACTCCACAACTAGATACTTCACAACTGGAAACTCCACAACTAGATACTCCACAACTAGAAACTCCACAACTAGAGACTCCACAACTAGAAACTCCACAACTAGAAACTCCACAACTAGAAACTCCACAACCAGAAACTCCGCAACTCCACAACTAGAAACTCCACAACTAGAGACTCCACAACTTGAAACTCCACAACTTTAAGCTCCACAACTTGAGACTCCACAACTAGAAACTCCGCAACTTGAAACTCCGCAGCTTGAGACTCCGCAACTAGAAATTCCACAACTAGGGACTCCGCAACTAGAAACTCCACAGCTAGAAACTCCACAACTTTAAACTCCACTACTAGATACTCCACAACTGGAAACTCGGCAACTAGAAACTCTACGACTAGAGACTCCACAACTTGAAACTCCACGACTAGAAACTCTGCAACTAGAAACTCCACAACTCGAAACTCCACAACTGGAATTCCACAACTAGACACTCCACAACAAAAACTCTTCAACTAGAAACTCCTAAACTAGAGGCTCCACAACTAGAGAATCTACAACTAGAGACTTCAAACTAGAAACTCAACAACTAGAAACTCCACAACTAAAAACTCAACAACTAGAAACTCCACAGCTTGAGACTCCGCAACTTGAAACTCCACAACTAGAAACTCCGCAACTAGGGACTCCACAACTAGAAACTCCAAAACTAGAAACTCCACAACTCGAAACTCCACTACTAGATACTCCACAACTGGAAACTCAACAACTAGAAACTCCACATCTAGAGACTCCACAACTTGAAACTCCACAACTAGAGACTGCAACTACAAACTCAACAACTAGAGACTGCGCAACTCAACAACTAGAAACTCCACAACTGGAAAATCCACAACTAGATACTCCACAAGTAAAAAATATACAACTAGAAACTCCACAACTATAGACCCTACAACTTGTAACTCCACAAGTGTAAACTCCACAACTTGAGACTCCACAACTAGAAACTCCACAACTGAAAACTCCCCAACTAGAAACTCCGCAACTAGAAACTCCGCAACAGGAGACTCTACAACTAGAAACTCCACAACTAGAAACTCCAAAACGAGAAACTCCACAACTAGAAACTCCACAAGTTTAAACTCCACAACTTGAGACTCCACAACTAGAAACTCCACAACTTGAAACTCCTCAACTAGAAACTCCACAACCAGAAACTCCACAACTAGAAACTCCGCAACTAGAAACTCCGCAACTAGAGACTCCACAACTAGAAACTCCACAACTAGAAACTCCACAACTACAAACTCCACAAATACAGACTCGGCAACTAGAAATTCCATATCTAGAAACTCCACAACTAGTAACTGCAAAACTAGAGACTTCACAACTAGAAACTCAACAACTAGAAACTCCACAACTAAAAACTCCACAACTGGAAACTCCACAACTTGAGACTCCGCAACTTGAAACTTCACAACTAGAAACTCCGCTATTAAAAACTCCGCAACTAGAAACTTCACAACTTAAAACTCCACAACTAGATACTCCACAACTGGAAACTCCACAACTAGATACTTCACAACTGGAAACTCCACAACTAGAAACTCCTCAACTCGAAACTCCACAACTAGAAACTCCACAACTAAAAACTCCACAACCAGAGACTCCACAGCTTCACAACTAGAAACTCCACAACTGGAAACTCCACAACTAGAAACTCCACAACTCGAAACTCCACAACTGGAAACTCCACAACTAGAAACTCAACAGCTTGAGACTCCGCAACTTGAAACTCCACAACTTGAAACTTCGCAACTAGAAACTCCGCAACTAGGGACTCCACAACTAGAAACTCCACAACTAGAAACTCCACAACTCGAAACTCCACTACTAGATACTTCACAACTGGAAACTCGACAACTAGAAACTCCACATCTAGAGACCACAATTTGAAACTCCACAACTAGAGACTCTGCAACTAGAAACTCAACAACTAGATACTCCGCAACTGAACAACTAGAAACTCCACAACTGGAAAATCCACAACTAGATACTCCACAACTAGAAAATCTACAACTAGAAACTCCACAACTATAGACTCCACAACTTGAAACTCCACAAGTTTAAACTCCACAACTTGAGACTCCACAAGTAGAAACTCCACAACTAGAAACTCCACAACTGGAAACTCCCCAACTAGAAACTCCGCAACTAGAAACTCCGCAACAGGAGACTCTACAACTAGAAACTTCAAAACTAGAAACTCCACAACTAGAAACTTCACAACTAGAAATTCCGCAACTAGAGACTCCACAACTAGAAACTCCACAACTTGAAACTCCACAACTAGACACTCCACAACCAGAAACTCCACAACTAGAAACTCCGCAACTAGAAACTCCACAAATAGAGACTCGGCAACTAGAAATTTCATATCTAGAAACTCCACAACGAGAAACTGTAAAACTAGACTTCACAACTAGAAACTCAACAACTAGAAACTCCGCAACTAGAAACTCCACAACTGGAAACTCCACAACTTGAGACTCCACAACTGGAAACTCCACAACTAGATACTTCACAAATGGAAACTCCACAACTAGATACTCCACAACTGGAAACTCCACAACTAGAAACTCCACAACTAGAGACTCCACAACTCGAAACTCCACAATTAGAAACTCCACAACTAGAAACTCCACAACTGGAAACTCCACAACTAGATACTCCGCAACTAGAAACTCCACAACTAGAGACTCCACAACTTGAAACTCCACAACTAGAAACTCCACAACTAGAAACTCTGCAACTAGAGACTCCACAACTAGAAACTCCACAACTAGAAACTCCGCAACTAGAAACTCCACAACTAGAAACTCCACAACTAGAAACTCCACAACTAGAGATTCCGCAACTAGAAACTCCACAACCAGAGACTCCGCAACTAGAAACTCCGCAGCTAGAAACTCCACAAATAGAAACTCCGCAACTAGAAACTCCGCAGCTAGAAACTACACAACTAGAGACTCCACAAATAGAAACTCCACAACTAGAAACTCCACAACTGGAAACTCCCCAACTAGAAACTCCGCAACTAGAAACTCCGCAACAGGAGACTCTACAACTAGAAACTCCACGACTAGAAACTCCAAAACTAGAAACTCCACAACTCGAAACTCCACAACTGGAAACTCCACAACTAGACACTCCACAACTAAAAACTCTTCAACTTGAAACTCCTCAACTAGAAACTCCACAACCAGAAACTTCACAACTAGAAACTCCGCAACTAGAAACTCCGCAACTAGAGACTCCTAAACTAGAAACTCCACAACTAGAAACTCCACAACTACAAACTCCACAAATACAGATTCGGCAACTAGAAAGTCCATATCTAGAAACTACACAGCTAGAAACTGCAAAACTAGAGACTTTACAACTAGAAACTCAACAACTAGAAACTCCACAACTAAAAACTCCACAACTGGAAACTCCACAACTTGAGACTCCGCAACTTGAAACTTCACAACTAGAAACTCCGCTATTAAAAACTCCGCAACTAGAAACTCCGCAACTAGAAACTCCACAACTTAAAACTCCACAACTAGATACTCCACAACTGGAAACTCCACAACTAGATACTTCACAACTGGAAACTTCACAACTAGATACTCCACAACTAAAAACTCCACAACTACAAACTCCACAACTAGAGACTCCACAAGTCGAAACTCCACAACTAGAAACTCCACAACTAGAAACTCCACAACCAGAGACTCCGCTACTTCACAACTAGAAACTCCACAACTGGAAACTCCACAAATAGATACTCTGCAACTAGAAACTCCACAACTAGAGACTCCACAACTCGAGACTCCACAACTTTAAACTCCATAGCTTGAGACTCCACAACTGGAAACTCCACAACTTGAAACTCCACAGCTTGAGACTCCGCAACTAGAAACTCCACAACTAGGGACTCCACAACTTGAAACTCCACAACTAGAGACTGCAACTAGAAACTCAACAACTAGAGACTGCGCAACTCAACAACTAGAAACTCCACAACTGGAAAATCCACAACTAGATACTCCACAACTAAAAAATATACAACTAGAAACTCCACAACTATAGACCCTACAACTTGTAACTCCACAAGTGTAAACTCCACAACTTGAGACTCCACAACTAGAAACTCCCCAACTAGAAACTCCGCAACTAGAAACTCCGCAACAGGAGACTGTACAACTAGAAACTCCACAACTAGAAACTCCAAAACGAGAAACTCCACAACTAGAAACTCCACAAGTTTAAACTCCACAACTTGAGACTCCACAACTAGAAACTCCACAACTTGAAACTCCTCAACTAGAAACTCCACAACCAGAAACTCCACAACTAGAAACTCCTCAACTAGAAACTCCGCAACTAGAGACTCCACAACTAGAAACTCAACAACTAGAAACTCCACAACTACAAACTCCACAAATACAGACTCGGCAACTAGAAATTCCATATCTAGAAACTCCACAACTAGTAACTGCAAAACTAGAGACTTCACAACTAGAAACTCAACAACTAGAAACTCCACAACTAAAAACTCCACAACTGGAAACTCCACAACTTGAGACTCCGCAACTTGAAACTTCACAACTAGAAACTCCGCTATTAAAAACTCCGCAACTAGAAACTTCACAACTTAAAACTCCACAACTAGATACTCCACAACTGGAAACTCCACAACTAGATACTTCACAACTGGAAACTCCACAACTAGATACTCCACAACTGGAAACTCCACAACTAGAGACTCCTCAACTCGAAACTCCACAACTAGAAACTCCACAACTAAAAACTCCACAACCAGAGACTCCACAGCTTCACAACTAGAAACTCCACAACTGGAAACTCCACAACTAGATACTCTGCAACTAGAAACTCCAGAACTAGACACTCCACAACTTGAAACTCCACAACTTGAAACTCCACAACTTGAGACTCCACAACTAGAAACTCCACAACTTGAAACTCCGAAGCCTGAGACTCCGCAACTAGAAACTCCACAACTAGGGACTCCGCAACTAGAAACTCCACAACTAGAAACTCCACAACTGGAAACTCCACTACTAGATACTCCACAACTGGAAACTCGGCAACTAGAAACTCCACAACTAGAGACTCTACAACTTGAAACTCCACAACTAGAGACTCTGCAACTAGAAACTCCACAACTCGAAACTCCACAACTGGAAACTCCACAACTAGAAACTCAACAGCTTGAGACTCGGCAACTTGAAACTCCACAACTTGAAACTTCGCAACTAGAAACTCCGCAAATAGGGACTCCACAACTCGAAACTCCACTACTAGATACTCCACAACTGGAAACTCGACAACTAGAAACTCCACATCTAGAGACTTCACAATTTGAAACTCCACAACTAGAGACTCTGCAACTAGAAACTCAACAACTAGATACTCCGCAACTGAACAACTAGAAACTCCACAACTGGAAAATCCACAACTAGATACTCCACAACTAGAAAATCTACAACTAGAAACTCCACAACTATAGACTCCACAACTTGAAACTCCACAAGTTTAAACTCCACAACTTGAGACTCCACAAGAAACTCCACAACTAGAAACTCCACAACTGGAAACTCCCCAACTAGAAACTCCGCAACTAGAAACTCCGCAACAGGAGACTCTACAACTAGAAACTCCACAACTAGAAACTTCAAAACTAGAAACTCCACAACTAGAAACTTCACAACTAGAAACTCCGCAACTAGAGACTCCACAACTAGAAACTCCACAACTTGAAACTCCACAACTAGAAACTCCCCAACCAGAAACTCCACAACTAGAAACTCCGCAACTAGAAACTCCACAAATAGAGACTCGGCAACTAGAAATTTCATATCTAGAAACTCCACAACGAGAAACTGTAAAACTAGAGACTTCACAACTAAAACTCAACAACTAGAAACTCCACAACTAAAAACTTCACAACTGGAAACTCCACAACTTGAGACTCCGCAACTTGAAACTCCACCACAATAAACTCCGCTATTAAAAACTCCGCAACTAGAAAATCCGCATTAAGGAACTCCACAACTTGAAACTCCACAACTAGATACTCCACAACTGGAAACTCCACAACTAGATACTTCACAAATGGAAACTCCACAACTAGATACTCCACAACTGGAAACTCCACAACTAGAAACTCCACAACTAGAGACTCCACAACTCGAAACTCCACAACTAGAAACTCCGCAACTAGAAACTCCGCAGCTAGAAACTACACAACTATAGACTCCACAAATAGAAACTCCACAACTAGAAACTCCACAACTGGAAACTCCCCAACTAGAAACTCCGCAACTAGAAACTCCGCAACAGGAGACTCTACAACTAGAAACTCCACAACTAGAAACTCCAAAACTAGAAACTCCACAACTCGAAACTCCACAACTGGAAACTCCACAACTAGACACTCCACAACTAAAAACTCTTCAACTTGAAACTCCTCAACTAGAAACTCCACAACCAGAAACTCCACAACTAGAAACTCCGCAACTTGAAACTCCGCAACTAGAGACTCCTAAACTAGAAACTCCACAACTAGAAACTCCACAACTACAAACTCCACAAATACAGATTCGGCAACTAGAAATTCCATATCTAGAAACTCCACAGCTAGAAACTGCAAAACTAGAGACTTCACAACTAGAAACTCAACAACTAGAAACTCCACAACTAAAAACTCCACAACTGGAAACTCCACAACTTGAGACTCCGCCACTCTAAACTTCACAACTAGAAACTCCACTATTAAAAACTCCGCAACTAGAAACTCCGCAACTAAAAACTCCACAACTAGATACTCCACAACTGGAAACTCCACAACTAGATACTTCACAACTGGAAACTCCACAACTAGATACTCCACAACTAGAAACTCCACAACTAGAGACTCCACAACTAGAAACTTCACAACTAGAAACTCCACAACTAGAAACTCCACAACCAGAAACTCCGCAACTCCACAACTAGAAACTCCACAACTAGAGACTCCACAACTTGAAACTCCACAACTTTAAGCTCCACAACTTGACACTCCACAACTAGAAACTCCGCAACTTGAAACTCCGCAGCTTGAGACTCCGCAACTAGAAATTCCACAACTAGGGACTCCGCAACTAGAAACTCCACAGCTAGAAACTCCACAACTTTAAACTCCACTACTAGATACTCCACAACTGGAAACTCGGCAACTAGAAACTCTACGACTAGAGACTCCACAACTTGAAACTCCACGACTAGAAACTCTGCAACTAGAAACTCCACAACTCGAAACTCCACAACTGGAATTCCACAACTAGACACTCCACAACAAAAAACTCTTCAACTAGAAACTTCTAAACTAGAGGCTCCACAACTAGAGAATCTACAACTAGAGACTTCAAACTAGAAACTCAACAACTAGAAACTCCACAACTAAAAACTCAACAACTAGAAACTCCACAGCTTGAGACTCCGCAACTTGAAACTCCACAACTAGAAACTCCGCAACTAGGGACTCCACAACTAGAAACTCCAAAACTAGAAACTCCACAACTCGAAATTCCACTACTAGATACTCCACAACTGGAAACTCGACAACTAGAAACTCCACATCTAGAGACTCCACAACTTGAAACTCCACAACTAGAGACTGCAACTAGAAACTCAACAACTAGAGACTGCGCAACTCAACAACTAGAAGCTCCACAACTGGAAAATCCACAACTAGATACTCCACAACTAAAAAATATACAACTAGAAACTCCAAAACTATAGACCCTACAACTTGTAACTCCACAAGTGTAAACTCCACAACTTGAGACTCCACAACTAGAAACTCCACAACTGAAAACTCCCCAACTAGAAACTCCACAACTATAGACTCCACAACTTGAAACTCCACAAGTTTAAACTCCACAACTTGAGACTCCACAAGTAGAAACTCCACAACTAGAAACTCCACAACTGGAAACTCCCCAACTAGAAACTCCGCAACTAGAAACTCCGCAACAGGAGACTCTACAACTAGAAACTTCAAAACTAGAAACTCCACAACTAGAAACTTCACAACTAGAAATTCCGCAACTAGAGACTCCACAACTAGAAACTCCACAACTTGAAACTCCACAACTAGACACTCCACAACCAGAAACTCCACAACTAGAAACTCCGCAACTAGAAACTCCACAAATAGAGACTCGGCAACTAGAAATTTCATATCTAGAAACTCCACAACGAGAAACTGTAAAACTAGACTTCACAACTAGAAACTCAACAACTAGAAACTCCGCAACTAGAAACTCCACAACTGGAAACTCCACAACTTGAGACTCCACAACTGGAAACTCCACAACTAGATACTTCACAAATGGAAACTCCACAACTAGATACTCCACAACTGGAAACTCCACAACTAGAAACTCCACAACTAGAGACTCCACAACTCGAAACTCCACAATTAGAAACTCCACAACTAGAAACTCCACAACTGGAAACTCCACAACTAGATACTCCGCAACTAGAAACTCCACAACTAGAGACTCCACAACTTGAAACTCCACAACTAGAAACTCCACAACTAGAAACTCTGCAACTAGAGACTCCACAACTAGAAACTCCACAACTAGAAACTCCGCAACTAGAAACTCCACAACTAGAAACTCCACAACTAGAAACTCCACAACTAGAAACTCCACAACTAGAGATTCCGCAACTAGAAACTCCACAACCAGAGACTCCGCAACTAGAAACTCCGCAGCTAGAAACTCCACAAATAGAAACTCCGCAACTAGAAACTCCGCAGCTAGAAACTACACAACTAGAGACTCCACAAATAGAAACTCCACAACTAGAAACTCCACAACTGGAAACTCCCCAACTAGAAACTCCGCAACTAGAAACTCCGCAACAGGAGACTCTACAACTAGAAACTCCACGACTAGAAACTCCAAAACTAGAAACTCCACAACTCGAAACTCCACAACTGGAAACTCCACAACTAGACACTCCACAACTAAAAACTCTTCAACTTGAAACTCCTCAACTAGAAACTCCACAACCAGAAACTTCACAACTAGAAACTCCGCAACTAGAAACTCCGCAACTAGAGACTCCTAAACTAGAAACTCCACAACTAGAAACTCCACAACTACAAACTCCACAAATACAGATTCGGCAACTAGAAAGTCCATATCTAGAAACTACACAGCTAGAAACTGCAAAACTAGAGACTTTACAACTAGAAACTCAACAACTAGAAACTCCACAACTAAAAACTCCACAACTGGAAACTCCACAACTTGAGACTCCGCAACTTGAAACTTCACAACTAGAAACTCCGCTATTAAAAACTCCGCAACTAGAAACTTTGCAACTAGAAACTCCACAACTTAAAACTCCACAACTAGATACTCCACAACTGGAAACTCCACAACTAGATACTTCACAACTGGAAACTTCACAACTAGATACTCCACAACTAAAAACTCCACAACTACAAACTCCACAACTAGAGACTCCACAAGTCGAAACTCCACAACTAGAAACTCCACAACCAGAGACTCCGCTACTTCACAACTAGAAACTCCACAACTGGAAACTCCACAAATAGATACTCTGCAACTAGAAACTCCACAACTAGAGACTCCACAACTCGAGACTCCACAACTTTAAACTCCATAGCTTGAGACTCCACAACTGGAAACTCCACAACTTGAAACTCCACAGCTTGAGACTCCGCAACTAGAAACTCCACAACTAGGGACTCCACAACTTGAAACTCCACAACTAGAGACTGCAACTAGAAACTCAACAACTAGAGACTGCGCAACTCAACAACTAGAAACTCCACAACTGGAAAATCCACAACTAGATACTCCACAACTAAAAAATATACAACTAGAAACTCCACAACTATAGACCCTACAACTTGTAACTCCACAAGTGTAAACTCCACAACTTGAGACTCCACAACTAGAAACTCCACAACTGAAAACTCCCCAACTAGAAACTCCGCAACTAGAAACTCCGCAACAGGAGACTGTACAACTAGAAACTCCACAACTAGAAACTCCAAAACGAGAAACTCCACAACTAGAAACTCCACAAGTTTAAACTCCACAACTTGAGACTCCACAACTAGAAACTCCACAACTTGAAACTCCTCAACTAGAAACTCCACAACCAGAAACTCCACAACTAGAAACTCCTCAACTAGAAACTCCGCAACTAGAGACTCCACAACTAGAAACTCAACAACTAGAAACTCCACAACTACAAACTCCACAAATACAGACTCGGCAACTAGAAATTCCATATCTAGAAACTCCACAACTAGTAACTGCAAAACTAGAGACTTCACAACTAGAAACTCAACAACTAGAAACTCCACAACTAAAAACTCCACAACTGGAAACTCCACAACTTGAGACTCCGCAACTTGAAACTTCACAACTAGAAACTCCGCTATTAAAAACTCCGCAACTAGAAACTTCACAACTTAAAACTCCACAACTAGATACTCCACAACTGGAAACTCCACAACTAGATACTTCACAACTGGAAACTCCACAACTAGATACTCCACAACTGGAAACTCCACAACTAGAGACTCCTCAACTCGAAACTCCACAACTAGAAACTCCACAACTAAAAACTCCACAACCAGAGACTCCACAGCTTCACAACTAGAAACTCCACAACTGGAAACTCCACAACTAGATACTCTGCAACTAGAAACTCCAGAACTAGAGACTCCACAACTTGAAACTCCACAACTTGAAACTCCACAACTTGAGACTCCACAACTAGAAACTCCACAACTTGAAACTCCGAAGCCTGAGACTCCGCAACTAGAAACTCCACAACTAGGGACTCCGCAACTAGAAACTCCACAACTAGAAACTCCACAACTGGAAACTCCACTACTAGATACTCCACAACTGGAAACTCGGCAACTAGAAACTCCACAACTAGAGACTCTACAACTTGAAACTCCACAACTAGAGACTCTGCAACTAGAAACTCCACAACTCGAAACTCCACAACTGGAAACTCCACAACTAGAAACTCAACAGCTTGAGACTCGGCAACTTGAAACTCCACAACTTGAAACTTCGCAACTAGAAACTCCGCAAATAGGGACTCCACAACTCGAAACTCCACTACTAGATACTCCACAACTGGAAACTCGACAACTAGAAACTCCACATCTAGAGACTTCACAATTTGAAACTCCACAACTAGAGACTCTGCAACTAGAAACTCAACAACTAGATACTCCGCAACTGAACAACTAGAAACTCCACAACTGGAAAATCCACAACTAGATACTCCACAACTAGAAAATCTACAACTAGAAACTCCACAACTATAGACTCCACAACTTGAAACTCCACAAGTTTAAACTCCACAACTTGAGACTCCACAAGAAACTCCACAACTAGAAACTCCACAACTGGAAACTCCCCAACTAGAAACTCCGCAACTAGAAACTCCGCAACAGGAGACTCTACAACTAGAAACTCCACAACTAGAAACTTCAAAACTAGAAACTCCACAACTAGAAACTTCACAACTAGAAACTCCGCAACTAGAGACTCCACAACTAGAAACTCCACAACTTGAAACTCCACAACTAGAAACTCCCCAACCAGAAACTCCACAACTAGAAACTCCGCAACTAGAAACTCCACAAATAGAGACTCGGCAACTAGAAATTTCATATCTAGAAACTCCACAACGAGAAACTGTAAAACTAGAGACTTCACAACTAAAACTCAACAACTAGAAACTCCACAACTAAAAACTTCACAACTGGAAACTCCACAACTTGAGACTCCGCAACTTGAAACTCCACCACAATAAACTCCGCTATTAAAAACTCCGCAACTAGAAAATCCGCATTAAGGAACTCCACAACTTGAAACTCCACAACTAGATACTCCACAACTGGAAACTCCACAACTAGATACTTCACAAATGGAAACTCCACAACTAGATACTCCACAACTGGAAACTCCACAACTAGAAACTCCACAACTAGAGACTCCACAACTCGAAACTCCACAACTAGAAACTCCGCAACTAGAAACTCCGCAGCTAGAAACTACACAACTATAGACTCCACAAATAGAAACTCCACAACTAGAAACTCCACAACTGGAAACTCCCCAACTAGAAACTCCGCAACTAGAAACTCCGCAACAGGAGACTCTACAACTAGAAACTCCACAACTAGAAACTCCAAAACTAGAAACTCCACAACTCGAAACTCCACAACTGGAAACTCCACAACTAGACACTCCACAACTAAAAACTCTTCAACTTGAAACTCCTCAACTAGAAACTCCACAACCAGAAACTCCACAACTAGAAACTCCGCAACTAGAAACTCCGCAACTAGAGACTCCTAAACTAGAAACTCCACAACTAGAAACTCCACAACTACAAACTCCACAAATACATGATGATGGATGGTAGCGCAGACAACGAACACGGACAAGAGAAGGCACATAGACACAACACAGCGCTAACTTTCAACAACAGTTTATTACACGCAGATCTCCGTGGTGTATGCGATCCACCACGCCAACGTCGCACGTGCGTAGCTCTAAAAACCATCAAATATAACCAACGCGCGTGTTCCAATACTTTACAATTTTATATTTTTCAATCTTTTTCTACTTTTTCTTTCTTCCTTTTATCCCATGTTACCACAAACCCTATCGCGAATACATGTAATCAAGTTCCTTATCTGTCAACACCACTGATGGGCTGCTCACACACGTGTCACCTAGCTCTGCAATTCTGCCGGCCTCCAATACCAACCGCGTCATCTCGTGCCTACTTCTATTGATTATAACCGTTTCCTTGAATTTCGGTGTGCAATTACATCTCTGGCAATGAAGGGAAAGAAAACCATCAGGAACAACACTATTTACTTTGTTATTGTGCTCGCGCAAGCGATCGTTTATGCATCTACTGGTCTGACCGATATAACACTTTCCACAAGTAAGTGGAATGAGGTATACAACACACATGATGCACTCCACATTGGTTATATTTGATGGTTTTTAGAGCTACGCACGTGCGACGTTGGCGTGGTGGATCGCATACACCACGGAGATCTGCGTGTAATAAACTGTTGTTGAAAGTTAGCGCTGTGTTGTGTCTATGTGCCTTCTCTTGTCCGTGTTCGTTGTCTGCGCTACCATCCATCATCATGCAACCATACCAACAAGCCCAAATCGCCACCCTCATTGACTCCACAAATACAGATTCGGCAACTAGAAATTCCATATCTAGAAACTCCACAGCTAGAAACTGCAAAACTAGAGACTTCACAACTAGAAACTCAACAACTAGAAACTCCACAACTAAAAACTCCACAACTGGAAACTCCACAACTTGAGACTCCGCCACTCTAAAATTCACAACTAGAAACTCCACTATTAAAAACTCCGCAACTAGAAACTCCGCAACTAAAAACTCCACAACTAGATACTCCACAACTGGAAACTCCACAACTAGATACTTCACAACTGGAAACTCCACAACTAGATACTCCACAACTAGAAACTCCACAACTAGAGACTCCACAACTAGAAACTTCACAACTAGAAACTCCACAACTAGAAACTCCACAACCAGAAACTCCGCAACTCCACAACTAGAAACTCCACAACTAGAGACTCCACAACTTGAAACTCCACAACTTTAAGCTCCACAACTTGACACTCCACAACTAGAAACTCCGCAACTTGAAACTCCGCAGCTTGAGACTCCGCAACTAGAAATTCCACAACTAGGGACTCCGCAACTAGAAACTCCACAGCTAGAAACTCCACAACTTTAAACTCCACTACTAGATACTCCACAACTGGAAACTCGGCAACTAGAAACTCTACGACTAGAGACTCCACAACTTGAAACTCCACGACTAGAAACTCTGCAACTAGAAACTCCACAACTCGAAACTCCACAACTGGAATTCCACAACTAGACACTCCACAACAAAAAACTCTTCAACTAGAAACTTCTAAACTAGAGGCTCCACAACTAGAGAATCTACAACTAGAGACTTCAAACTAGAAACTCAACAACTAGAAACTCCACAACTAAAAACTCAACAACTAGAAACTCCACAGCTTGAGACTCCGCAACTTGAAACTCCACAACTAGAAACTCCGCAACTAGGGACTCCACAACTAGAAACTCCAAAACTAGAAACTCCACAACTCGAAATTCCACTACTAGATACTCCACAACTGGAAACTCGACAACTAGAAACTCCACATCTAGAGACTCCACAACTTGAAACTCCACAACTAGAGACTGCAACTAGAAACTCAACAACTAGAGACTGCGCAACTCAACAACTAGAAGCTCCACAACTGGAAAATCCACAACTAGATACTCCACAACTAAAAAATATACAACTAGAAACTCCAAAACTATAGACCCTACAACTTGTAACTCCACAAGTGTAAACTCCACAACTTGAGACTCCACAACTAGAAACTCCACAACTGAAAACTCCCCAACTAGAAACTCCACAACTATAGACTCCACAACTTGAAACTCCACAAGTTTAAACTCCACAACTTGAGACTCCACAAGTAGAAACTCCACAACTAGAAACTCCACAACTGGAAACTCCCCAACTAGAAACTCCGCAACTAGAAACTCCGCAACAGGAGACTCTACAACTAGAAACTTCAAAACTAGAAACTCCACAACTAGAAACTTCACAACTAGAAATTCCGCAACTAGAGACTCCACAACTAGAAACTCCACAACTTGAAACTCCACAACTAGACACTCCACAACCAGAAACTCCACAACTAGAAACTCCGCAACTAGAAACTCCACAAATAGAGACTCGGCAACTAGAAATTTCATATCTAGAAACTCCACAACGAGAAACTGTAAAACTAGACTTCACAACTAGAAACTCAACAACTAGAAACTCCGCAACTAGAAACTCCACAACTGGAAACTCCACAACTTGAGACTCCACAACTGGAAACTCCACAACTAGATACTTCACAAATGGAAACTCCACAACTAGATACTCCACAACTGGAAACTCCACAACTAGAAACTCCACAACTAGAGACTCCACAACTCGAAACTCCACAATTAGAAACTCCACAACTAGAAACTCCACAACTGGAAACTCCACAACTAGATACTCCGCAACTAGAAACTCCACAACTAGAGACTCCACAACTTGAAACTCCACAACTAGAAACTCCACAACTAGAAACTCTGCAACTAGAGACTCCACAACTAGAAACTCCACAACTAGAAACTCCGCAACTAGAAACTCCACAACTAGAAACTCCACAACTAGAAACTCCACAACTAGAAACTCCACAACTAGAGATTCCGCAACTAGAAACTCCACAACCAGAGACTCCGCAACTAGAAACTCCGCAGCTAGAAACTCCACAAATAGAAACTCCGCAACTAGAAACTCCGCAGCTAGAAACTACACAACTAGAGACTCCACAAATAGAAACTCCACAACTAGAAACTCCACAACTGGAAACTCCCCAACTAGAAACTCCGCAACTAGAAACTCCGCAACAGGAGACTCTACAACTAGAAACTCCACGACTAGAAACTCCAAAACTAGAAACTCCACAACTCGAAACTCCACAACTGGAAACTCCACAACTAGACACTCCACAACTAAAAACTCTTCAACTTGAAACTCCTCAACTAGAAACTCCACAACCAGAAACTTCACAACTAGAAACTCCGCAACTAGAAACTCCGCAACTAGAGACTCCTAAACTAGAAACTCCACAACTAGAAACTCCACAACTACAAACTCCACAAATACAGATTCGGCAACTAGAAAGTCCATATCTAGAAACTACACAGCTAGAAACTGCAAAACTAGAGACTTTACAACTAGAAACTCAACAACTAGAAACTCCACAACTAAAAACTCCACAACTGGAAACTCCACAACTTGAGACTCCGCAACTTGAAACTTCACAACTAGAAACTCCGCTATTAAAAACTCCGCAACTAGAAACTCCGCAACTAGAAACTCCACAACTTAAAACTCCACAACTAGATACTCCACAACTGGAAACTCCACAACTAGATACTTCACAACTGGAAACTTCACAACTAGATACTCCACAACAAAAACTCCACAACTACAAACTCCACAACTAGAGACTCCACAAGTCGAAACTCCACAACTAGAAACTCCACAACCAGAGACTCCGCTACTTCACAACTAGAAACTCCACAACTGGAAACTCCACAAATAGATACTCTGCAACTAGAAACTCCACAACTAGAGACTCCACAACTCGAGACTCCACAACTTTAAACTCCATAGCTTGAGACTCCACAACTGGAAACTCCACAACTTGAAACTCCACAGCTTGAGACTCCGCAACTAGAAACTCCACAACTAGGGACTCCACAACTTGAAACTCCACAACTAGAGACTGCAACTAGAAACTCAACAACTAGAGACTGCGCAACTCAACAACTAGAAACTCCACAACTGGAAAATCCACAACTAGATACTCCACAACTAAAAAATATACAACTAGAAACTCCACAACTATAGACCCTACAACTTGTAACTCCACAAGTGTAAACTCCACAACTTGAGACTCCACAACTAGAAACTCCACAACTGAAAACTCCCCAACTAGAAACTCCGCAACTAGAAACTCCGCAACAGGAGACTGTACAACTAGAAACTCCACAACTAGAAACTCCAAAACGAGAAACTCCACAACTAGAAACTCCACAAGTTTAAACTCCACAACTTGAGACTCCACAACTAGAAACTCCACAACTTGAAACTCCTCAACTAGAAACTCCACAACCAGAAACTCCACAACTAGAAACTCCTCAACTAGAAACTCCGCAACTAGAGACTCCACAACTAGAAACTCAACAACTAGAAACTCCACAACTACAAACTCCACAAATACAGACTCGGCAACTAGAAATTCCATATCTAGAAACTCCACAACTAGTAACTGCAAAACTAGAGACTTCACAACTAGAAACTCAACAACTAGAAACTCCACAACTAAAAACTCCACAACTGGAAACTCCACAACTTGAGACTCCGCAACTTGAAACTTCACAACTAGAAACTCCGCTATTAAAAACTCCGCAACTAGAAACTTCACAACTTAAAACTCCACAACTAGATACTCCACAACTGGAAACTCCACAACTAGATACTTCACAACTGGAAACTCCACAACTAGATACTCCACAACTGGAAACTCCACAACTAGAGACTCCTCAACTCGAAACTCCACAACTAGAAACTCCACAACTAAAAACTCCACAACCAGAGACTCCACAGCTTCACAACTAGAAACTCCACAACTGGAAACTCCACAACTAGATACTCTGCAACTAGAAACTCCAGAACTAGAGACTCCACAACTTGAAACTCCACAACTTGAAACTCCACAACTTGAGACTCCACAACTAGAAACTCCACAACTTGAAACTCCGAAGCCTGAGACTCCGCAACTAGAAACTCCACAACTAGGGACTCCGCAACTAGAAACTCCACAACTAGAAACTCCACAACTGGAAACTCCACTACTAGATACTCCACAACTGGAAACTCGGCAACTAGAAACTCCACAACTAGAGACTCTACAACTTGAAACTCCACAACTAGAGACTCTGCAACTAGAAACTCCACAACTCGAAACTCCACAACTGGAAACTCCACAACTAGAAACTCAACAGCTTGAGACTCGGCAACTTGAAACTCCACAACTTGAAACTTCGCAACTAGAAACTCCGCAAATAGGGACTCCACAACTCGAAACTCCACTACTAGATACTCCACAACTGGAAACTCGACAACTAGAAACTCCACATCTAGAGACTTCACAATTTGAAACTCCACAACTAGAGACTCTGCAACTAGAAACTCAACAACTAGATACTCCGCAACTGAACAACTAGAAACTCCACAACTGGAAAATCCACAACTAGATACTCCACAACTAGAAAATCTACAACTAGAAACTCCACAACTATAGACTCCACAACTTGAAACTCCACAAGTTTAAACTCCACAACTTGAGACTCCACAAGAAACTCCACAACTAGAAACTCCACAACTGGAAACTCCCCAACTAGAAACTCCGCAACTAGAAACTCCGCAACAGGAGACTCTACAACTAGAAACTCCACAACTAGAAACTTCAAAACTAGAAACTCCACAACTAGAAACTTCACAACTAGAAACTCCGCAACTAGAGACTCCACAACTAGAAACTCCACAACTTGAAACTCCACAACTAGAAACTCCCCAACCAGAAACTCCACAACTAGAAACTCCGCAACTAGAAACTCCACAAATAGAGACTCGGCAACTAGAAATTTCATATCTAGAAACTCCACAACGAGAAACTGTAAAACTAGAGACTTCACAACTAAAACTCAACAACTAGAAACTCCACAACTAAAAACTTCACAACTGGAAACTCCACAACTTGAGACTCCGCAACTTGAAACTCCACCACAATAAACTCCGCTATTAAAAACTCCGCAACTAGAAAATCCGCATTAAGGAACTCCACAACTTGAAACTCCACAACTAGATACTCCACAACTGGAAACTCCACAACTAGATACTTCACAAATGGAAACTCCACAACTAGATACTCCACAACTGGAAACTCCACAACTAGAAACTCCACAACTAGAGACTCCACAACTCGAAACTCCACAACTAGAAACTCCGCAACTAGAAACTCCGCAGCTAGAAACTACACAACTATAGACTCCACAAATAGAAACTCCACAACTAGAAACTCCACAACTGGAAACTCCCCAACTAGAAACTCCGCAACTAGAAACTCCGCAACAGGAGACTCTACAACTAGAAACTCCACAACTAGAAACTCCAAAACTAGAAACTCCACAACTCGAAACTCCACAACTGGAAACTCCACAACTAGACACTCCACAACTAAAAACTCTTCAACTTGAAACTCCTCAACTAGAAACTCCACAACCAGAAACTCCACAACTAGAAACTCCGCAACTAGAAACTCCGCAACTAGAGACTCCTAAACTAGAAACTCCACAACTAGAAACTCCACAACTACAAACTTCACAAATACAGATTCGGCAACTAGAAATTCCATATCTAGAAACTCCACAGCTAGAAACTGCAAAACTAGAGACTTCACAACTAGAAACTCAACAACTAGAAACTCCACAACTAAAAACTCCACAACTGGAAACTCCACAACTTGAGACTCCGCCACTCTAAACTTCACAACTAGAAACTCCACTATTAAAAACTCCGCAACTAGAAACTCCGCAACTAAAAACTCCACAACTAGATACTCCACAACTGGAAACTCCACAACTAGATACTTCACAACTGGAAACTCCACAACTAGATACTCCACAACTAGAAACTCCACAACTAGAGACTCCACAACTAGAAACTTCACAACTAGAAACTCCACAACTAGAAACTCCACAACCAGAAACTCCGCAACTCCACAACTAGAAACTCCACAACTAGAGACTCCACAACTTGAAACTCCACAACTTTAAGCTCCACAACTTGACACTCCACAACTAGAAACTCCGCAACTTGAAACTCCGCAGCTTGAGACTCCGCAACTAGAAATTCCACAACTAGGGACTCCGCAACTAGAAACTCCACAGCTAGAAACTCCACAACTTTAAACTCCACTACTAGATACTCCACAACTGGAAACTCGGCAACTAGAAACTCTACGACTAGAGACTCCACAACTTGAAACTCCACGACTAGAAACTCTGCAACTAGAAACTCCACAACTCGAAACTCCACAACTGGAATTCCACAACTAGACACTCCACAACAAAAAACTCTTCAACTAGAAACTTCTAAACTAGAGGCTCCACAACTAGAGAATCTACAACTAGAGACTTCAAACTAGAAACTCAACAACTAGAAACTCCACAACTAAAAACTCAACAACTAGAAACTCCACAGCTTGAGACTCCGCAACTTGAAACTCCACAACTAGAAACTCCGCAACTAGGGACTCCACAACTAGAAACTCCAAAACTAGAAACTCCACAACTCGAAATTCCACTACTAGATACTCCACAACTGGAAACTCGACAACTAGAAACTCCACATCTAGAGACTCCACAACTTGAAACTCCACAACTAGAGACTGCAACTAGAAACTCAACAACTAGAGACTGCGCAACTCAACAACTAGAAGCTCCACAACTGGAAAATCCACAACTAGATACTCCACAACTAAAAAATATACAACTAGAAACTCCAAAACTATAGACCCTACAACTTGTAACTCCACAAGTGTAAACTCCACAACTTGAGACTCCACAACTAGAAACTCCACAACTGAAAACTCCCCAACTAGAAACTCCACAACTATAGACTCCACAACTTGAAACTCCACAAGTTTAAACTCCACAACTTGAGACTCCACAAGTAGAAACTCCACAACTAGAAACTCCACAACTGGAAACTCCCCAACTAGAAACTCCGCAACTAGAAACTCCGCAACAGGAGACTCTACAACTAGAAACTTCAAAACTAGAAACTCCACAACTAGAAACTTCACAACTAGAAATTCCGCAACTAGAGACTCCACAACTAGAAACTCCACAACTTGAAACTCCACAACTAGACACTCCACAACCAGAAACTCCACAACTAGAAACTCCGCAACTAGAAACTCCACAAATAGAGACTCGGCAACTAGAAATTTCATATCTAGAAACTCCACAACGAGAAACTGTAAAACTAGACTTCACAACTAGAAACTCAACAACTAGAAACTCCGCAACTAGAAACTCCACAACTGGAAACTCCACAACTTGAGACTCCACAACTGGAAACTCCACAACTAGATACTTCACAAATGGAAACTCCACAACTAGATACTCCACAACTGGAAACTCCACAACTAGAAACTCCACAACTAGAGACTCCACAACTCGAAACTCCACAATTAGAAACTCCACAACTAGAAACTCCACAACTGGAAACTCCACAACTAGATACTCCGCAACTAGAAACTCCACAACTAGAGACTCCACAACTTGAAACTCCACAACTAGAAACTCCACAACTAGAAACTCTGCAACTAGAGACTCCACAACTAGAAACTCCACAACTAGAAACTCCGCAACTAGAAACTCCACAACTAGAAACTCCACAACTAGAAACTCCACAACTAGAAACTCCACAACTAGAGATTCCGCAACTAGAAACTCCACAACCAGAGACTCCGCAACTAGAAACTCCGCAGCTAGAAACTCCACAAATAGAAACTCCGCAACTAGAAACTCCGCAGCTAGAAACTACACAACTAGAGACTCCACAAATAGAAACTCCACAACTAGAAACTCCACAACTGGAAACTCCCCAACTAGAAACTCCGCAACTAGAAACTCCGCAACAGGAGACTCTACAACTAGAAACTCCACGACTAGAAACTCCAAAACTAGAAACTCCACAACTCGAAACTCCACAACTGGAAACTCCACAACTAGACACTCCACAACTAAAAACTCTTCAACTTGAAACTCCTCAACTAGAAACTCCACAACCAGAAACTTCACAACTAGAAACTCCGCAACTAGAAACTCCGCAACTAGAGACTCCTAAACTAGAAACTCCACAACTAGAAACTCCACAACTACAAACTCCACAAATACAGATTCGGCAACTAGAAAGTCCATATCTAGAAACTACACAGCTAGAAACTGCAAAACTAGAGACTTTACAACTAGAAACTCAACAACTAGAAACTCCACAACTAAAAACTCCACAACTGGAAACTCCACAACTTGAGACTCCGCAACTTGAAACTTCACAACTAGAAACTCCGCTATTAAAAACTCCGCAACTAGAAACTCCGCAACTAGAAACTCCACAACTTAAAACTCCACAACTAGATACTCCACAACTGGAAACTCCACAACTAGATACTTCACAACTGGAAACTTCACAACTAGATACTCCACAACTAAAAACTCCACAACTACAAACTCCACAACTAGAGACTCCACAAGTCGAAACTCCACAACTAGAAACTCCACAACCAGAGACTCCGCTACTTCACAACTAGAAACTCCACAACTGGAAACTCCACAAATAGATACTCTGCAACTAGAAACTCCACAACTAGAGACTCCACAACTCGAGACTCCACAACTTTAAACTCCATAGCTTGAGACTCCACAACTGGAAACTCCACAACTTGAAACTCCACAGCTTGAGACTCCGCAACTAGAAACTCCACAACTAGGGACTCCACAACTTGAAACTCCACAACTAGAGACTGCAACTAGAAACTCAACAACTAGAGACTGCGCAACTCAACAACTAGAAACTCCACAACTGGAAAATCCACAACTAGATACTCCACAACTAAAAAATATACAACTAGAAACTCCACAACTATAGACCCTACAACTTGTAACTCCACAAGTGTAAACTCCACAACTTGAGACTCCACAACTAGAAACTCCACAACTGAAAACTCCCCAACTAGAAACTCCGCAACTAGAAACTCCGCAACAGGAGACTGTACAACTAGAAACTCCACAACTAGAAACTCCAAAACGAGAAACTCCACAACTAGAAACTCCACAAGTTTAAACTCCACAACTTGAGACTCCACAACTAGAAACTCCACAACTTGAAACTCCTCAACTAGAAACTCCACAACCAGAAACTCCACAACTAGAAACTCCTCAACTAGAAACTCCGCAACTAGAGACTCCACAACTAGAAACTCAACAACTAGAAACTCCACAACTACAAACTCCACAAATACAGACTCGGCAACTAGAAATTCCATATCTAGAAACTCCACAACTAGTAACTGCAAAACTAGAGACTTCACAACTAGAAACTCAACAACTAGAAACTCCACAACTAAAAACTCCACAACTGGAAACTCCACAACTTGAGACTCCGCAACTTGAAACTTCACAACTAGAAACTCCGCTATTAAAAACTCCGCAACTAGAAACTTCACAACTTAAAACTCCACAACTAGATACTCCACAACTGGAAACTCCACAACTAGATACTTCACAACTGGAAACTCCACAACTAGATACTCCACAACTGGAAACTCCACAACTAGAGACTCCTCAACTCGAAACTCCACAACTAGAAACTCCACAACTAAAAACTCCACAACCAGAGACTCCACAGCTTCACAACTAGAAACTCCACAACTGGAAACTCCACAACTAGATACTCTGCAACTAGAAACTCCAGAACTAGAGACTCCACAACTTGAAACTCCACAACTTGAAACTCCACAACTTGAGACTCCACAACTAGAAACTCCACAACTTGAAACTCCGAAGCCTGAGACTCCGCAACTAGAAACTCCACAACTAGGGACTCCGCAACTAGAAACTCCACAACTCGAAACTCCACAACTGGAAACTCCACTACTAGATACTCCACAACTGGAAACTCGGCAACTAGAAACTCCACAACTAGAGACTCTACAACTTGAAACTCCACAACTAGAGACTCTGCAACTAGAAACTCCACAACTCGAAACTCCACAACTCGAAACTCCACAACTGGAAACTCCACAACTAGAAACTCAACAGCTTGAGACTCGGCAACTTGAAACTCCACAACTTGAAACTTCGCAACTAGAAACTCCGCAAATAGGGACTCCACAACTCGAAACTCCACTACTAGATACTCCACAACTGGAAACTCGACAACTAGAAACTCCACATCTAGAGACTTCACAATTTGAAACTCCACAACTAGAGACTCTGCAACTAGAAACTCAACAACTAGATACTCCGCAACTGAACAACTAGAAACTCCACAACTGGAAAATCCACAACTAGATACTCCACAACTAGAAAATCTACAACTAGAAACTCCACAACTATAGACTCCACAACTTGAAACTCCACAAGTTTAAACTCCACAACTTGAGACTCCACAAGAAACTCCACAACTAGAAACTCCACAACTGGAAACTCCCCAACTAGAAACTCCGCAACTAGAAACTCCGCAACAGGAGACTCTACAACTAGAAACTCCACAACTAGAAACTTCAAAACTAGAAACTCCACAACTAGAAACTTCACAACTAGAAACTCCGCAACTAGAGACTCCACAACTAGAAACTCCACAACTTGAAACTCCACAACTAGAAACTCCCCAACCAGAAACTCCACAACTAGAAACTCCGCAACTAGAAACTCCACAAATAGAGACTCGGCAACTAGAAATTTCATATCTAGAAACTCCACAACGAGAAACTGTAAAACTAGAGACTTCACAACTAAAACTCAACAACTAGAAACTCCACAACTAAAAACTTCACAACTGGAAACTCCACAACTTGAGACTCCGCAACTTGAAACTCCACCACAATAAACTCCGCTATTAAAAACTCCGCAACTAGAAAATCCGCATTAAGGAACTCCACAACTTGAAACTCCACAACTAGATACTCCACAACTGGAAACTCCACAACTAGATACTTCACAAATGGAAACTCCACAACTAGATACTCCACAACTGGAAACTCCACAACTAGAAACTCCACAACTAGAGACTCCACAACTCGAAACTCCACAACTAGAAACTCCGCAACTAGAAACTCCGCAGCTAGAAACTACACAACTATAGACTCCACAAATAGAAACTCCACAACTAGAAACTCCACAACTGGAAACTCCCCAACTAGAAACTCCGCAACTAGAAACTCCGCAACAGGAGACTCTACAACTAGAAACTCCACAACTAGAAACTCCAAAACTAGAAACTCCACAACTCGAAACTCCACAACTGGAAACTCCACAACTAGACACTCCACAACTAAAAACTCTTCAACTTGAAACTCCTCAACTAGAAACTCCACAACCAGAAACTCCACAACTAGAAACTCCGCAACTAGAAACTCCGCAACTAGAGACTCCTAAACTAGAAACTCCACAACTAGAAACTCCACAACTACAAACTCCACAAATACAGATTCGGCAACTAGAAATTCCATATCTAGAAACTCCACAGCTAGAAACTGCAAAACTAGAGACTTCACAACTAGAAACTCAACAACTAGAAACTCCACAACTAAAAACTCCACAACTGGAAACTCCACAACTTGAGACTCCGCCACTTGAAACTTCACAACTAGAAACTCCACTATTAAAAACTCCGCAACTAGAAACTCCGCAACTAAAAACTCCACAACTAGATACTCCACAACTGGAAACTCCACAACTAGATACTTCACAACTGGAAACTCCACAACTAGATACTCCACAACTAGAAACTCCACAACTAGAGACTCCACAACTAGAAACTTCACAACTAGAAACTCCACAACTAGAAACTCCACAACCAGAAACTCCGCAACTCCACAACTAGAAACTCCACAACTAGAGACTCCACAACTTGAAACTCCACAACTTTAAGCTCCACAACTTGACACTCCACAACTAGAAACTCCGCAACTTGAAACTCCGCAGCTTGAGACTCCGCAACTAGAAATTCCACAACTAGGGACTCCGCAACTAGAAACTCCACAGCTAGAAACTCCACAACTTTAAACTCCACTACTAGATACTCCACAACTGGAAACTCGGCAACTAGAAACTCTACGACTAGAGACTCCACAACTTGAAACTCCACGACTAGAAACTCTGCAACTAGAAACTCCACAACTCGAAACTCCACAACTGGAATTCCACAACTAGACACTCCACAACAAAAAACTCTTCAACTAGAAACTTCTAAACTAGAGGCTCCACAACTAGAGAATCTACAACTAGAGACTTCAAACTAGAAACTCAACAACTAGAAACTCCACAACTAAAAACTCAACAACTAGAAACTCCACAGCTTGAGACTCCGCAACTTGAAACTCCACAACTAGAAACTCCGCAACTAGGGACTCCACAACTAGAAACTCCAAAACTAGAAACTCCACAACTCGAAATTCCACTACTAGATACTCCACAACTGGAAACTCGACAACTAGAAACTCCACATCTAGAGACTCCACAACTTGAAACTCCACAACTAGAGACTGCAACTAGAAACTCAACAACTAGAGACTGCGCAACTCAACAACTAGAAACTCCACAACTGGAAAATCCACAACTAGATACTCCACAACTAAAAAATATACAACTAGAAACTCCAAAACTATAGACCCTACAACTTGTAACTCCACAAGTGTAAACTCCACAACTTGAGACTCCACAACTAGAAACTCCACAACTGAAAACTCCCCAACTAGAAACTCCACAACTATAGACTCCACAACTTGAAACTCCACAAGTTTAAACTCCACAACTTGAGACTCCACAAGTAGAAACTCCACAACTAGAAACTCCACAACTGGAAACTCCCCAACTAGAAACTCCGCAACTAGAAACTCCGCAACAGGAGACTCTACAACTAGAAACTTCAAAACTAGAAACTCCACAACTAGAAACTTCACAACTAGAAATTCCGCAACTAGAGACTCCACAACTAGAAACTCCACAACTTGAAACTCCACAACTAGACACTCCACAACCAGAAACTCCACAACTAGAAACTCCGCAACTAGAAACTCCACAAATAGAGACTCGGCAACTAGAAATTTCATATCTAGAAACTCCACAACGAGAAACTGTAAAACTAGACTTCACAACTAGAAACTCAACAACTAGAAACTCCGCAACTAGAAACTCCACAACTGGAAACTCCACAACTTGAGACTCCACAACTGGAAACTCCACAACTAGATACTTCACAAATGGAAACTCCACAACTAGATACTCCACAACTGGAAACTCCACAACTAGAAACTCCACAACTAGAGACTCCACAACTCGAAACTCCACAATTAGAAACTCCACAACTAGAAACTCCACAACTGGAAACTCCACAACTAGATACTCCGCAACTAGAAACTCCACAACTAGAGACTCCACAACTTGAAACTCCACAACTAGAAACTCCACAACTAGAAACTCTGCAACTAGAGACTCCACAACTAGAAACTCCACAACTAGAAACTCCGCAACTAGAAACTCCACAACTAGAAACTCCACAACTAGAAACTCCACAACTAGAAACTCCACAACTAGAGATTCCGCAACTAGAAACTCCACAACCAGAGACTCCGCAACTAGAAACTCCGCAGCTAGAAACTCCACAAATAGAAACTCCGCAACTAGAAACTCCGCAGCTAGAAACTACACAACTAGAGACTCCACAAATAGAAACTCCACAACTAGAAACTCCACAACTGGAAACTCCCCAACTAGAAACTCCGCAACTAGAAACTCCGCAACAGGAGACTCTACAACTAGAAACTCCACGACTAGAAACTCCAAAACTAGAAACTCCACAACTCGAAACTCCACAACTGGAAACTCCACAACTAGACACTCCACAACTAAAAACTCTTCAACTTGAAACTCCTCAACTAGAAACTCCACAACCAGAAACTTCACAACTAGAAACTCCGCAACTAGAAACTCCGCAACTAGAGACTCCTAAACTAGAAACTCCACAACTAGAAACTCCACAACTACAAACTCCACAAATACAGATTCGGCAACTAGAAAGTCCATATCTAGAAACTACACAGCTAGAAACTGCAAAACTAGAGACTTTACAACTAGAAACTCAACAACTAGAAACTCCACAACTAAAAACTCCACAACTGGAAACTCCACAACTTGAGACTCCTAAACTTGAAACTTCACAACTAGAAACTCCGCTATTAAAAACTCCGCAACTAGAAACTCCGCAACTAGAAACTCCACAACTTAAAACTCCACAACTAGATACTCCACAACTGGAAACTCCACAACTAGATACTTCACAACTGGAAACTTCACAACTAGATACTCCACAACTAAAAACTCCACAACTACAAACTCCACAACTAGAGACTCCACAAGTCGAAACTCCACAACTAGAAACTCCACAACTAGAAACTCCACAACCAGAGACTCCGCTACTTCACAACTAGAAACTCCACAACTGGAAACTCCACAAATAGATACTCTGCAACTAGAAACTCCACAACTAGAGACTCCACAACTCGAGACTCCACAACTTTAAACTCCATAGCTTGAGACTCCACAACTGGAAACTCCACAACTTGAAACTCCACAGCTTGAGACTCCGCAACTAGAAACTCCACAACTAGGGACTCCACAACTTGAAACTCCACAACTAGAGACTGCAACTAGAAACTCAACAACTAGAGACTGCGCAACTCAACAACTAGAAACTCCACAACTGGAAAATCCACAACTAGATACTCCACAACTAAAAAATATACAACTAGAAACTCCACAACTATAGACCCTACAACTTGTAACTCCACAAGTGTAAACTCCACAACTTGAGACTCCACAACTAGAAACTCCACAACTGAAAACTCCCCAACTAGAAACTCCGCAACTAGAAACTCCGCAACAGGAGACTGTACAACTAGAAACTCCACAACTAGAAACTCCAAAACGAGAAACTCCACAACTAGAAACTCCACAAGTTTAAACTCCACAACTTGAGACTCCACAACTAGAAACTCCACAACTTGAAACTCCTCAACTAGAAACTCCACAACCAGAAACTCCACAACTAGAAACTCCTCAACTAGAAACTCCGCAACTAGAGACTCCACAACTAGAAACTCAACAACTAGAAACTCCACAACTACAAACTCCACAAATACAGACTCGGCAACTAGAAATTCCATATCTAGAAACTCCACAACTAGTAACTGCAAAACTAGAGACTTCACAACTAGAAACTCAACAACTAGAAACTCCACAACTAAAAACTCCACAACTGGAAACTCCACAACTTGAGACTCCGCAACTTGAAACTTCACAACTAGAAACTCCGCTATTAAAAACTCCGCAACTAGAAACTTCACAACTTAAAACTCCACAACTAGATACTCCACAACTGGAAACTCCACAACTAGATACTTCACAACTGGAAACTCCACAACTAGATACTCCACAACTGGAAACTCCACAACTAGAGACTCCTCAACTCGAAACTCCACAACTAGAAACTCCACAACTAAATACTCCACAACCAGAGACTCCACAGCTTCACAACTAGAAACTCCACAACTGGAAACTCCACAACTAGATACTCTGCAACTAGAAACTCCAGAACTAGAGACTCCACAACTTGAAACTCCACAACTTGAAACTCCACAACTTGAGACTCCACAACTAGAAACTCCACAACTTGAAACCCCGAAGCCTGAGACTCCGCAACTAGAAACTCCACAACTAGGGACTCCGCAACTAGAAACTCCACAACTAGAAACTCCACAACTGGAAACTCCACTACTAGATACTCCACAACTGGAAACTCGGCAACTAGAAACTCCACAACTAGAGACTCTACAACTTGAAACTCCACAACTAGAGACTCTGCAACTAGAAACTCCACAACTCGAAACTCCACAACTGGAAACTCCACAACTAGAAACTCAACAGCTTGAGACTCGGCAACTTGAAACTCCACAACTTGAAACTTCGCAACTAGAAACTCCGCAAATAGGGACTCCACAACTCGAAACTCCACTACTAGATACTCCACAACTGGAAACTCGACAACTAGAAACTCCACATCTAGAGACTTCACAATTTGAAACTCCACAACTAGAGACTCTGCAACTAGAAACTCAACAACTAGATACTCCGCAACTGAACAACTAGAAACTCCACAACTGGAAAATCCACAACTAGATACTCCACAACTAGAAAATCTACAACTA